>NC_058084.1:217212984-217512984 GCF_014858855.1 Bufo gargarizans
GCTGGCAAGTTATTTAGTGTCCGTCAAAGCACATTTTTTGTTCTGGGTTGAAATACAATTCCCAATTTAGCAATTTCATAATTTAGTGGTTTCTGCTATATCAGAGCTATTTGAAATCTATCCCTAAAAGGGTATATAATATTCAAGGTGCACATAGGGTCATTCAGAATAACTTCACACACACGCTACTGTGCATTTCCAAGTCTAATTCTGTTAGTAAATCCATACCGGTCACCCAGCGCCTAAATACTAGGCCTCAAATTTATATCCCGCTAAATCTGTCGTTACCGCTGTACTGTTGTGGCTGGGCAAAGGTTATTTAGTGTCCGTCAAAGCACACTTTTTGTTCAGGGTTGAAATACAATTCCCAATTTAGCAATTTCATAATTTAGTGGTTTTCTGCTATATCAGAGCTATTTGAAATCTATCCCTAAAGGGTATATAATATTCAAGGTGCACATAGGGTCATTCAGAATAACTTCACACACACGCTACTGTGCATTTCCAAGTCTAATTCTGTTAGTAAATCCATACCGGTCACCCAGCGCCTAAATACTAGGCTTCAAATTTATATCCCGCTAAATCTGTCGTTACCGCTGTACTGTTGTGGCTGGGCAAGTTATTTAGTGTCCGTCAAAGCACATTTTTTGTTCAGGGTTGAAATACAATTCCCAATTTAGCAATTTCATAATTTAGTGGTTTCTGCTATATCAGAGCTATTTGAAATCTATCCCTAAAAGGGTATATAATATTCAAGGTGCACATAGGTCATTCAGAATAACTTCACACACACGCTACTGTGCATTTCCAAGTCTAATTCTGTTAGTAAATCCATACCGGTCACCCAGCGCCTAAATACTAGGCCTCAAATTTATATCCCGCTAAATCTGTCGTTACCGCTGTACTGTTGTAGCTGGGCAAGTTATTTAGTGTCCGTCAAAGCACATTTTTTGTTCTGGGTTGAAATACAATTCCAAATTTAGCAATTTCATAATTTAGTGGTTTCTGCTATATCAGAGCTATTTGAAATCTATCCCTAAAAGGGTATATAATATTCAAGGTGCACATAGGGTCATTCAGAATAACTTCACACACACGCTACTGTGCATTTCCAAGTCTAATTCTGTTAGTAAATCCATACCGGTCACCCAGCGCCTAAATACTAGGCCTCAAATTTATATCCCGCTAAATCTGTCGTTACCGCTGTACTGTTGTGGCTGGGCAAGTTATTTAGTGTCCGTCAAAGCACACTTTTTGTTCAGGGTTGAAATACAATTCCCAATTTAGCAATTTCATAATTTAGTGGTTTCTGCTATATCAGAGCTATTTGAAATCTATCCCTAAAAGGGTATATAATATTCAAGGTGCACATAGGGTCATTCAGAATAACTTCACACACACGCTACTGTGCATTTCCAAGTCTAATTCTGTTAGTAAATCCATACCGGTCACCCAGCGCCTAAATACTAGGCTTCAAATTTATATCCCGCTAAATCTGTCGTTACCGCTGTACTGTTGTGGCTGGGCAAGTTATTTAGTGTCCGTCAAAGCACATTTTTTGTTCAGGGTTGAAATACAATTCCAATTTAGCAATTTCATAATTTAGTGGTTTCTGCTATATCAGAGCTATTTGAAATCTATCCCTAAAAGGGTATATAATATTCAAGGTGCACATAGGGTCATTCAGAATAACTTCACACACACGCTACTGTGCATTTCCAAGTCTAATTCTGTTAGTAAATCCATACCGGTCACCCAGCGCCTAAATACTAGGCCTCAAATTTATATCCCGCTAAATCTGTCGTTACCGCTGTACTGTTGTGGCTGGGAAAGTTATTTAGTGTCCGTCAAAGCACATTTTTTGTTCTGGGTTGAAATACAATTCCCAATTTAGCAATTTCATAATTTAGTGGTTTCTGCTATATCAGAGCTATTTGAAATCTATCCCTAAAAGGGTATATAATATTCAAGGTGCACATAGGGTCATTCAGAATAACTTCACACACACGCTACTGTGCATTTCCAAGTCTAATTCTGTTAGTAAATCCATACCGGTCACCCAGCGCCTAAATACTAGGCCTCAAATTTATATCCCGCTAAATCTGTCGTTACCGCTGTACTGTTGTAGCTGGGCAAGTTATTTAGTGTCCGTCAAAGCACATTTTTTGTTCTGGGTTGAAATACAATTCCAAATTTAGCAATTTCATAATTTAGTGGTTTCTGCTATATCAGAGCTATTTGAAATCTATCCCTAAAAGGGTATATAATATTCAAGGTGCACATAGGGTCATTCAGAATAACTTCACACACACGCTACTGTGCATTTCCAAGTCTAATTCTGTTAGTAAATCCATACCGGTCACCCAGCGCCTAAATACTAGGCCTCAAATTTATATCCCGCTAAATCTGTCGTTACCGCTGTACTGTTGTGGCTGGGAAAGTTATTTAGTGTCCGTCAAAGCACACTTTTTGTTCAGGGTTGAAATACAATTCCCAATTTAGCAATTTCATAATTTAGTGGTTTCTGCTATATCAGAGCTATTTGAAATCTATCCCTAAAAGGGTATATAATATTCAAGGTGCACATATGGTCATTCAGAATAACTTCACACACACGCTACTGTGCATTTCCAAGTCTAATTCTGTTAGTAAATCCATACCGGTCACCCAGCGCCTAAATACTAGGCCTCAAATTTATATCCCGCTAAATCTGTCGTTACCGCTGTACTGTTGTGGCTGGGAAAGTTATTTAGTGTCCGTCAAAGCACATTTTTTGTTCTGGGTTGAAATACAATTCCCAATTTAGCAATTTCATAATTTAGTGGTTTCTGCTATATCAGAGCTATTTGAAATCTATCCCTAAAAGGGTATATAATATTCAAGGTGCACATAGGGTCATTCAGAATAACTTCACACACACGCTACTGTGCATTTCCAAGTCTAATTCTGTTAGTAAATCCATACCGGTCACCCAGCGCCTAAATACTAGGCCTCAAATTTATATCCCGCTAAATCTGTCGTTACCGCTGTACTGTTGTAGCTGGGCAAGTTATTTAGTGTCCGTCAAAGCACATTTTTTGTTCTGGGTTGAAATACAATTCCAAATTTAGCAATTTCATAATTTAGTGGTTTCTGCTATATCAGAGCTATTTGAAATCTATCCCTAAAAGGGTATATAATATTCAAGGTGCACATAGGGTCATTCAGAATAACTTCACACACACGCTACTGTGCATTTCCAAGTCTAATTCTGTTAGTAAATCCATACCGGTCACCCAGCGCCTAAATACTAGGCCTCAAATTTATATCCCGCTAAATCTGTCGTTACCGCTGTACTGTTGTAGCTGGGCAAGTTATTTAGTGTCCGTCAAAGCACATTTTTTGTTCTGGGTTGAAATACAATTCCAAATTTAGCAATTTCATAATTTAGTGGTTTCTGCTATATCAGAGCTATTTGAAATCTATCCCTAAAAGGGTATATAATATTCAAGGTGCACATAGGGTCATTCAGAATAACTTCACACACACGCTACTGTGCATTTCCAAGTCTAATTCTGTTAGTAAATCCATACCGGTCACCCAGCGCCTAAATACTAGGCCTCAAATTTATATCCCGCTAAATCTGTCGTTACCGCTGTACTGTTGTGGCTGGGAAAGTTATTTAGTGTCCGTCAAAGCACACTTTTTGTTCAGGGTTGAAATACAATTCCCAATTTAGCAATTTCATAATTTAGTGGTTTCTGCTATATCAGAGCTATTTGAAATCTATCCCTAAAAGGGTATATAATATTCAAGGTGCACATAGGGTCATTCAGAATAACTTCACACACACGCTACTGTGCATTTCCAAGTCTAATTCTGTTAGTAAATCCATACCGGTCACCCAGCGCCTAAATACTAGGCCTCAAATTTATATCCCGCTAAATCTGTCGTTACCGCTGTACTGTTGTGGCTGGGAAAGTTATTTAGTGTCCGTCAAAGCACATTTTTTGTTCGGGTTGAAATACAATTCCCAATTTAGCAATTTCATAATTTAGTGGTTTCTGCTATATCAGAGCTATTTGAAATCTATCCCTAAAAGGGTATATAATATTCAAGGTGCACATAGGGTCATTCAGAATAACTTCACACACACGCTACTGTGCATTTCCAAGTCTAATTCTGTTAGTAAATCCATACCGGTCACCCAGCGCCTAAATACTAGGCCTCAAATTTATATCCCGCTAAATCTGTCGTTACCGCTGTACTGTTGTAGCTGGGCAAGTTATTTAGTGTCCGTCAAAGCACATTTTTTGTTCTGGGTTGAAATACAATTCCAAATTTAGCAATTTCATAATTTAGTGGTTTCTGCTATATCAGAGCTATTTGAAATCTATCCCTAAAAGGGTATATAATATTCAAGGTGCACATAGGGTCATTCAGAATAACTTCACACATACGCTACTGTGCATTTCCAAGTCTAATTCTGTTAGTAAATCCATACCGGTCACCCAGCGCCTAAATACTAGGCCTCAAATTTATATCCCGCTAAATCTGTCGTTACCGCTGTACTGTTGTGGCTGGGAAAGTTATTTAGTGTCCGTCAAAGCACATTTTTTGTTCTGGGTTGAAATACAATTCCCAATTTAGCAATTTCATAATTTAGTGGTTTCTGCTATATCAGAGCTATTTGAAATCTATCCCTAAAAGGGTATATAATATTCAAGGTGCACATAGGGTCATTCAGAATAACTTCACACACACGCTACTGTGCATTTCCAAGTCTAATTCTGTTAGTAAATCCATACCGGTCACCCAGCGCCTAAATACTAGGCCTCAAATTTATATCCCGCTAAATCTGTCGTTACCGCTGTACTGTTGTAGCTGGGCAAGTTATTTAGTGTCCGTCAAAGCACATTTTTTGTTCTGGGTTGAAATACAATTCCAAATTTAGCAATTTCATAATTTAGTGGTTTCTGCTATATCAGAGCTATTTGAAATCTATCCCTAAAAGGGTATATAATATTCAAGGTGCACATAGGGTCATTCAGAATAACTTCACACACACGCTACTGTGCATTTCCAAGTCTAATTCTGTTAGTAGATCCATACCGGTCACCCAGCGCCTAAATACTAGGCCTCAAATTTATATCCCGCTAAATCTGTCGTTACCGCTGTACTGTTGGGGCTGGGCAAGTTATTTAGTGTCCGTCAAAGCACATTTTTTGTTCAGGGTTGAAATACAATTCCCAATTTAGCAATTTCATAATTTAGTGGTTTCTGCTATATCAGAGCTATTTGAAATCTATCCCTAAAAGGGTATATAATATTCAAGGTGCACATAGGGTCATTCAGAATAACTTCACACACACGCTACTGTGCATTTCCAAGTCTAATTCTGTTAGTAAATCCATACCGGTCACCCAGCGCCTAAATACTAGGCCTCAAATTTATATCCCGCTAAATCTGTCGTTACCGCTGTACTGTTGTGGCTGGGAAAGTTATTTAGTGTCCGTCAAAGCACATTTTTTGTTCTGGGTTGAAATACAATTCCCAATTTAGCAATTTCATAATTTAGTGGTTTCTGCTATATCAGAGCTATTTGAAATCTATCCCTAAAAGGGTATATAATATTCAAGGTGCACATAGGGTCATTCAGAATAACTTCACACACACGCTACTGTGCATTTCCAAGTCTAATTCTGTTAGTAAATCCATACCGGTCACCCAGCGCCTAAATACTAGGCCTCAAATTTATATCCCGCTAAATCTGTCGTTACCGCTGTACTGTTGTAGCTGGGCAAGTTATTTAGTGTCCGTCAAAGCACATTTTTTGTTCTGGGTTGAAATACAATTCCAAATTTAGCAGTTTCATAATTTAGTGGTTTCTGCTATATCAGAGCTATTTGAAATCTATCCCTAAAAGGGTATATAATATTCAAGGTGCACATAGGGTCATTCAGAATAACTTCACACACACGCTACTGTGCATTTCCAAGTCTAATTCTGTTAGTAAATCCATACCGGTCACCCAGCGCCTAAATACTAGGCCTCAAATTTATATCCCGCTAAATCTGTCGTTACCGCTGTACTGTTGTGGCTGGGCAAGTTATTTAGTGTCCGTCAAAGCACATTTTTTGTTCAGGGTTGAAATACAATTCCCAATTTAGCAATTTCATAATTTAGTGGTTTCTGCTATATCAGAGCTATTTGAAATCTATCCCTAAAAGGGTATATAATATTCAAAGTGCACATAGGGTCATTCAGAATAACTTCACACATACGCTACTGTGCATTTCCAAGTCTAATTCTGTTAGTAAATCCATACCGGTCACCCAGCGCCTAAATACTAGGCCTCAAATTTATATCCCGCTAAATCTGTCGTTACCGCTGTACTGTTGTGGCTGGGAAAGTTATTTAGTGTCCGTCAAAGCACATTTTTTGTTCTGGGTTGAAATACAATTCCCAATTTAGCAATTTCATAATTTAGTGGTTTCTGCTATATCAGAGCTATTTGAAATCTATCCCTAAAAGGGTATATAATATTCAAGGTGCACATAGGGTCATTCAGAATAACTTCACACACACGCTACTGTGCATTTCCAAGTCTAATTCTGTTAGTAAATCCATACCGGTCACCCAGCGCCTAAATACTAGGCCTCAAATTTATATCCCGCTAAATCTGTCGTTACCGCTGTACTGTTGTAGCTGGGCAAGTTATTTAGTGTCCGTCAAAGCACATTTTTTGTTCTGGGTTGAAATACAATTCCAAATTTAGCAATTTCATAATTTAGTGGTTTCTGCTATATCAGAGCTATTTGAAATCTATCCCTAAAAGGGTATATAATATTCAAGGTGCACATAGGGTCATTCAGAATAACTTCACACACACGCTACTGTGCATTTCCAAGTCTAATTCTGTTAGTAAATCCATACCGGTCACCCAGCGCCTAAATACTAGGCCTCAAATTTATATCCCGCTAAATCTGTCGTTACCGCTGTACTGTTGTGGCTGGGCAAGTTATTTAGTGTCCGTCAAAGCACATTTTTTGTTCAGGGTTGAAATACAATTCCCAATTTAGCAATTTCATAATTTACTGGTTTCTGCTATATCAGAGCTATTTGAAATCTATCCCTAAAAGGGTATATAATATTCAAGGTGCACATAGGGTCATTCAGAATAACTTCACACATACGCTACTGTGCATTTCCAAGTCTAATTCTGTTAGTAAATCCATACCGGTCACCCAGCGCCTAAATACTAGGCCTCAAATTTATATCCCGCTAAATCTGTCGTTACCGCTGTACTGTTGTGGCTGGGAAAGTTATTTAGTGTCCGTCAAAGCACATTTTTTGTTCTGGGTTGAAATACAATTCCCAATTTAGCAATTTCATAATTTAGTGGTTTCTGCTATATCAGAGCTATTTGAAATCTATCCCTAAAAGGGTATATAATATTCAAGGTGCACATAGGGTCATTCAGAATAACTTCACACACACGCTACTGTGCATTTCCAAGTCTAATTCTGTTAGTAAATCCATACCGGTCACCCAGCGCCTAAATACTAGGCCTTAAATTTATATCCCGCTAAATCTGTCGTTACCGCTGTACTGTTGTAGCTGGGCAAGTTATTTAGTGTCCGTCAAAGCACATTTTTTGTTCTGGGTTGAAATACAATTCCAAATTTAGCAATTTCATAATTTAGTGGTTTCTGCTATATCAGAGCTATTTGAAATCTATCCCTAAAAGGGTATATAATATTCAAGGTGCACATAGGGTCATTCAGAATAACTTCACACACACGCTACTGTGCATTTCCAAGTCTAATTCTGTTAGTAAATCCATACCGGTCACCCAGCGCCTAAATACTAGGCCTCAAATTTATATTCAGCTGAATTTGAATACAATACATTGGGCCAAATAATATTTTTGTTGTTGTGGTGAACCATAACAATGAGGAAAACATCTAGTAAGGGACGCGGACGTGGACATGGTCGTGGTGGTGTTAGTGGACCCTCTGGTGCTTGGAGAGGACGTGGCCGTTCTGCCACATCCACACGTCCTAGTGTACCAACTACCTCAGGTCCCAGTAGCCGCCAGAATTTACAGCGATATATGGTGGGGCTCAATGCCGTTCTAAGGATGGTAAGGCCTGAGCAGGTACAGGCATTAGTCAATTGGGTGGCCGGCAGTGGATCCAGCACGTTCACATTATCTCCCACCCAGTCTTCTGCAGAAAGCGCACAGATGGCGCCTGAAAACCAACCCCATCAGTCTGTCACATCACCCCCATGCATATCAGGGAAACTGTCTGAGCCTCAAGTTATGCAGCAGTCTCTTATGCTGTTTGAAGACTCTGCTGGCAGGGTTTCCCAAGGGCATCCACCTAGCCCTTCCCCAGCGGTGGAAGACATAGACTGCACTGACGCACAACCACTTATGTTTCCTGATGATGAGGACATGGGAATACCACCTCAGCATGTCTCTGATGATGACGAAACACAGGTGCCAACTGCTGCATCTTTCTGCAGTGTGCAGACTGAACAGGAGGTCAGGGATCAAGACTGGGTGGAAGACGATGCAGGGGACGATGAGGTCCTAGACCCCACATGGAATGAAGGTCGTGCCACTGACTTTCACAGTTCGGAGGAAGAGGCAGTGGTGAGACCGAGCCAACAGCGTAGCAAAAGAGGGAGCAGTGGGCAAAAGCAGAACACCCGCCGCCAAGAGACTCCGCCTGCTACTGACCGCCGCCATCTGGGACCGAGCACCCCAAGGCAGCTTCAAGGAGTTCCCTGGCATGGCACTTCTTCAAACAATGTGCTGACGACAAGACCCGAGTGGTTTGCACGCTGTGCCATCAGAGCCTGAAGCGAGGCATTAACGTTCTGAACCTGAGCACAACCTGCATGACCAGGCACCTGCATGCAAAGCATGAACTGAGGGGAGTAAACACCTTAAAACCAAGGAAGTCACTCAGGCTCCTCCTGCTACCTCTTCTGCTGCTGCCGCCTCGGCCTCTTCTGCTGCTGCTGCCTCGGCCTCTTCGTTCGCCTCTGGAGGAACGTTGGCACCTGCCACCCAGCAAACAGGGGATGTACCACCAACACCACCACCACCTCCATCACCAAGCGTCTCAACCATGTCACACGGCAGCGTTCAGCTCTCCATCTCACAAACATTTGAGAGAAAGCGTAAATTTCCACCTAGCCACCCTCGATCCCTGGCCCTGAATGCCAGCATTTCTAAACTACTGGCCTATGAAATGCTGTCATTTAGGCTGGTGGACACAGACAGCTTCAAACAGCTCATGTCGCTTGCTGTCCCACAGTATGTTGTTCCCAGCCGCCACTACTTCTCCAAGAGAGCCGTGCCTTCCCTGCACAACCAAGTATCCGATAAAATCAAGTGTGCACTGCGCAACGCCATCTGTAGCAAGGTCCACCTAACCACAGATACGTGGACCAGTAAGCACGGCCAGGGACGCTATATCTCCCTAACTGCACACTGGGTAAATGTAGTGGCAGCTGGGCCCCAGGCGGAGAGCTGTTTAGCGCACGTCCTTCCGCCGCCAAGGATCGCAGGGCAACATTCTTTGCCTCCTGTTGCCACCTCCTCCTTCTCGGCTTCCTCCTCCTCTTCTTCCACCTGCTCATCCAGTCAGCTACACACCTTCACCACCAACTTCAGCACAGCCCGGGGTAAACGTCAGCAGGCCATTCTGAAACTCATATGTTTGGGGGACAGGCCCCACACCGCACAGGAGTTGTGGCGGGGTATAGAACAACAGACCGACGAGTGGTTGCTGCCGGTGAGCCTCAAGCCCGGCCTGGTGGTGTGTGATAATGGGCGAAATCTCGTTGCAGCTCTGGGACTAGCCAATTTGACGCACATCCCTTGCTTGGCGCATGTGCTGAATTTGGTGGTGCAGAAGTTCATTCACAACTATCCCGACATGTCAGAGCTGCTGCATAAAGTGCGGGCCGTCTGTTCGCGCTTCCGGCGTTCACATCCTGCTGCTGCTCGCCTGTCTGCGCTACAGCGTAACTTCGGCCTTCCCGCTCACCGCCTCATATGCGACGTGCCCACCAGGTGGAACTCCACCTTGCACATGCTGGACAGACTGTGCGAGCAGCAGCAGGCCATAGTGGAGTTTCAGCTGCAGCACGCACGGGTCAGTCGCACTACAGAACAGCACCACTTCACCACCAATGACTGGGCCTCCATGCAAGACCTGTGTGCCCTGTTGCGCTGTTTCGAGTACTCCACCAACATGGCCAGTGGCGATGACGCCGTTATCAGCGTTACAAAACCACTTCTATGTCTCCTTGAGAAAACACTTAGGGCGATGATGGAAGAGGAGGTGGCCCAGGAGGAGGAGGAGGAGGAAGAGGGGTCATTTTTAGCACTTTCAGGCCAGTCTCTTCGAAGTGACTCAGAGGGAGGTTTTTGGCAACAGCAGAGGCCAGGTACAAATGTGGCCAGCCAGGGCCCACTACTGGAGGACGAGGAGGACGAGGATGAGGAGGAGGAGGATGAGGGATGAAGCATGGTCACAGCGGGGTGGCACCCAACGCAGCTCGGGTCCATCACTGGTGCGTGGCTGGGGGGAAAGGCAGGACAATGACGATACGCCTCCCACAGAGGACAGCTTGTCCTTACCCCTGGGCAGCCTGGCACACATGAGCGACTACATGCTGCAGTGCCTGCGCAACGACAGCAGAGTTGCCCACATTTTAACCTGTGCGGACTACTGGGTTGCCACCCTGCTGGATCCATGCTACAATGACAATGTGCCCACCTTACTTCCTGCACTGGAGCGTGATAGGAAGATGCGCGAGTACAAGCACACGTTGGTAGACGCGCTACTGAGAGCATTCCCAAATGTCACAGGGGAACAAGTGGAAGCCCAAGGCCAAGGCAGAGGAGGAGCAAGAGGTCGCCAAGGCAGCTGTGTCACGGCCAGCTCCCCTGAGGGCAGGGTTAGCATGGCAGAGATGTGGAAAAGTTTTGTCAACACGCCACAGCTAACTGCACCACCACCTGATACGCAACGTGTTAGCAGAAGGCAACATTTCACTAACATGGTGGAACAGTACGTGTGCACACCCCTCCACCTACTGACTGATGGTTCGGCCCCATTCAACTTCTGGGTCTCTAAATTGTCCACGTGGCCAGAGCTAGCCTTTTATGCCTTGGAGGTGCTGGCCTGCCCGGCGGCCAGCGTTTTGTCTGAACGTGTATTCAGCACGGCAGGGGGCGTTATTACAGACAAACGCAGCCGCCTGTCTACAGCCAATGTGGACAAGCTGACGTTCATAAAAATGAACCAGGCATGGATCCCACAGGACCTGTCCGTCCCTTGTCCAGATTAGACATTAACTACCTCCCCTTAACCATATATTATTGGACTCCAGGGCACTTCCTCATTCAATCCTATTTTTATTTTCATTTTACCATTATATTGCGAGGCTACCCAAAGTTGAATGAACCTCTCCTCTGTCTGGGTGCCGGGGCCTAAATATATGCCAATGGACTGTTCCAATGTTGGGTGACGTGAAGCCTGATTCTCTGCTATGACATGCAGACTAATTCTCTGCTGACATGAAGACAGATTCTCTGTTACGGGACCTCTCTCCTCTGCCTGGGTGCTGGGCCTAAATATCTGACAATGGACTGTTGCAGTGGTGGCTGACGTGAAGCCTGATTTTCTGCTATGACATGCAGACTGATTCTCTGCTGACATGAAGCCAGATTGTCTGTTACGGGACCTCTCTCCTCTGCCTGGGTGCTGGGCCTAAATATCTGACAATGGACTGTTGCAGTGGTGGCTGACGTGAAGCCTGATTTTCTGCTATGACATGCAGACTGATTCTCTGCTGACATGAAGCCAGATCCTCTGTTATGGGACCTCTCTCCTTTGCCTGTGTGCTGGGCCTAAATATATGCCAATGGACTGTTGCAGTGGTGGCTGACGTGAAGCCTCATTCTCTGCTATGACATGCAGACTGATTCTCTGCTGACATGAAGCCAGATTGTCTGTTACGGGACCTCTCTCCTCTGCCTGGGTGCTGGGCCTAAATATCTGACAATGGACTGTTGCAGTGGTGGCTGACGTGAAGCCTGATTTTCTGCTATGACATGCAGACTGATTCTCTGCTGACATGAAGCCAGATTGTCTGTTACGGGACCTCTCTCCTCTGCCTGGGTGCTGGGCCTAAATATCTGACAATGGACTGTTGCAGTGGTGGGTGACATGAAGCCTGATTTTCTGCTATGACATGCAGACTGATTCTCTGCTGACATTAATCCAGATCCTCTGTTACGGGACCTCTCTCCTCTGCCTGTGTGCTGGGCCAAAATATATGCCAATGGACTGTTGCAGTGGTGGCTGATGTGAAGCCTGATTCTCTGCTATGATATGAAGACTGATTCTCTGCTGACATGAAGCCAGATTGTCTGTTACGGGACCTCTCTCCTCTGCCTGGGTGCTGGGCCTAAATTTATGAAAATGGACTCTTACAGTGCTGGGTGACGTGAAGCCTGATTTTCTGCTATGACATGCAGACTGATTCTCTGCTGACATGAAGCCAGATCCTCTGTTACGGGACCTCTCTCCTCTGCCTGGGTGCTGGGCCTAAATATCTGACAATGGACTGTTGCAGTGGTGGCTGACGTGAAGCCTGATTTTCTGCTATGACATGCAGACTGATTCTCTGCTGACATGAAGCCAGATTGTCTGTTACGGGACCTCTCTCCTCTGCCTGGGTGCTGGGCCTAAATTTATGAAAATGGACTCTTACAGTGGTGGGTGACGTGAAGCCTGATTCTCTGCTATGACATGAAGACTGATTCTCTGCTGACATGAAGCCAGATCCTCTGTTACGGGACCTCTCTCCTCTGCCTGGGTGCTGGGCCTAAATATCTGACAATGGACTGTTGCAGTGGTGGCTGACGTGAAGCCTGATTTTCTGCTATGACATGCAGACTGATTCTCTGCTGACATGAAGCCAGATTGTCTGTTACGGGACCTCTCTCCTCTGCCTGGGTGCTGGGCCTAAATTTATGAAAATGGACTCTTACAGTGGTGGGTGACGTGAAGCCTGATTCTCTGCTATGACATGAAGACTGATTCTCTGCTGACATGAAGCCAGATCCTCTGTTACGGGACCTCTCTCCTCTGCCTGGGTGCTGGGCCTAAATATCTGACAATGGACTGTTACAGTGGTGGCTGACGTGAAGCATGATTTTCTGCTATGACATGCAGACTGATTCTCTGCTGACATGAAGCCAGATCCTCTGTTACGGGACCTCTCTCCTCTGCCTGTGTGCTGGGCCTAAATATATGCCAATGGACTGTTGCAGTGGTTGCTGACGTGAAGCCTCATTCTCTGCTATGACATGCAGACTCATTCTCTGCTGACATGAAGCCAGATTGTCTGTTACGGGACCTCTCTCCTCTGCCTGGGTGCTGGGCCTAAATTTATGACAATGGACTGTTGCAGTGGTGGCTGACGTGAAGCCTGATTCTCTGCTATGACATGCAGACTAATTCACTGCTGACATGAAGCCAGATTGTCTGTTACGGGACCTCTCTCCTCTGCCTGGGTGCTGGGCCTAAATTTATGAAAATGGACTCTTACAGTGGTGGGTGACGTGAAGCCTGATTCTCTGCTATGACATGCAGACTAATTCTCTGCTGACATGAAGCCAGATTGTCTGTTACGGGACCTCTCTCCTCTGCCTGGGTGCTGGGCCTAAATTTATGAAAATGGACTCTTACAGTGGTGGGTGACGTGAAGCCTGATTCTCTGCTATGATATGAAGACTGATTCTCTGCTGACATGAAGACAGATTGTCTGTTACGGGACCTCTCTCCTCTGCCTGGGTGCTGGGCCTAAATTTATGAAAATGGACTCTTACAGTGGTGGGTGATGTGAAGCCTGATTCTCTGCTATGACATGAAGACTGATTCTCTGCTATGACATGAAGACTGATTCTCTGCTGACATGAAGCCAGATTGTCTGTTACGGGACCTCTCTCCTCTGCCTGGGTGCTGGGCCTAAATTTATGACAATGGACTGTTGCAGTGGTGGCTGACGTGAAGCCTAATTCTCTGCTATGACATGCAGACTAATTCTCTGCTGACATGAAGCCAGATTGTCTGTTACGGGACCTCTCTCCTCTGCCTGGGTGCTGGGCCTAAATTTATGACAATGGACTGTTGCAGTGGTGGCTGACGTGAAGCCTGATTCTCTGCTATGACATGCAGACTGATTCTCTGCTGACATGAAGACAGATTCTCTGTTACGGGACCTCTCTCCTCTGCCTGGGTGCCGGGGCCTAAATATCTGAGAATGGACTGTTCCAGTGGTGGGTGACGTGAAGCCAGATTCTCTGCTATGGGACCTCTGTCCAATTGATTTTGGTTAATTTTTATTTATTTAATTTTTATTTTAATTAATTTCCCTATCCAAATTTGTTTGCAGGGGATTTACCTACATGTTGCTGCCTTTTGCAGCCCTCTAGCCCTTTCCTGGGCTGTTTTACAGCCTTTTTAGTGCCGAAAAGTTCGGGTCCCCATTGACTTCAATGGGGTTCGGGTTCGGGACGAAGTTCGGATCGGGTTCGGATCCCGAACCCGAACATTTTCGGGAAGTTCGGCCGAACTTCTCGAACCCGAACTTTCAGGTGTCCGCTCAACTCTAGTGCAGACCCATTCATTTTCAATGGGGCCGGAATGTGCTGTCCGCATCCGCATTTTCGAATCCACATCCGCATTTGCGGATCTGCACTTCCGCATCTGTGCTTCCGTTTCCGCAAAAAAATAGAACATGTCCTATTCTTGTCCGCAATTGCAGACAAGATTAGGCATTTTCTATTATAGTGCCGGCGATGGTCCACAAATTGCGGAATGCACATTGCCGGTGTCCGTGTTTTGAGGATCCGCAAAACACTTACGGTAAGGTGAATGGACCCTCATAGTGTGGGACTATTTGTGCACTTCTAGTAATTATTTTTTGGCTGCAAATATGAGCTGAAGGTTTTTCAGGTTCGCCTGCCATTAAAATTAATAGGACCCGCGACGACATTTGATCGCGTTCGCGCAATCGCTTTCACCAACCGTCCCGGCAGATGTTCGTCCATCACTACTGATAACTGTATACTGAAAGTGAACTATTAGTTAGACCTTTAGTTATACCTCTCAAAGAGATCATAAAGTGCTTAAATAACTTAAAGTGAGAGTATAGATACTGAAGAGAGAAATATATCCACCATTTTATGTTAATTGACAAGATTGAACAGTTGAACCACCATCTTATGCATACCGCCATTTTTGTGATATCTTTTCAACACGTGTTTTGTACATAGACTATCTGCTAAGGAGGCGGCAGTGTTATACATGAAGAAAAGTTGAAGATAATAAAGAAGTCATTTCAAGCATTTGGTGTGCTCTTTAAACCTACCGTTTCCACAGAACGGTGCTAGAGGAATTACAGAGTAATAGTCAGTTTGGTTAGACTAAAAGTCAGAGATACCAAAATTCTTCTAATGCCACAGCACAAAAGGCACTTCATAGTGCTGCGCCTGCCACACCTGCTCCAGGTTCATGTGGGCCCTTGGGCGATAACGTCTCAGTGGGCCCCATTGTGGCATTTTGCACGGTGCTTACAGCAGTGAAACAGCATGCATTATAGATTTAATACTTAGCACAGAGCATGCTACAGAGTGGATATATGTGAATCAGTCCTTATGTGCCTACTTTTATTTTCTACACAGTGTTTCACTCCCTCAGGTCTACTCACAGATATGTGCCCCCTCATAGTAGATATGCCACGATATGTGCCCCTCACGGTAGATCTGCCAAGATATGTGCCCCCTCACAGTAGATATGCCAAGATATGTGCCCTCTTCACAGTAGATATGCCAAGATATGTGCCCCCTCACAGTAGATATGTCAAGATATCTGCCCCCTTCACAGTAGAATAGTGTAGAGCGCGAATATTCGAATATCGAATTTTTTTTCGCGAATATCAGCACTTCGCTAATTCGCGAATATTTCGAATATAGTGATATAAATTCGATATTTTGAATATTTTTTTTTTTTTTATTGTTATATTTTTTTCTTTCCCATTTCCCTAAAGTTGTTCTTACCTGTCCTTTGGATTCCTGGCTTCCTGGCTGCTCCAGTCAGTGCCGTTTCCGCTTCTGCTGACTTCCGTGCTCATGGAGCGTCCCCATCACCATGGGAACGTCTCCATATACTAGAATGTACTGTCGGATTTGAGAATTACGTTGAAATCGCAATTCGAATATTTCAAGTTATAATAATCAAATTTCGATTTTAACTTAGCACTGCTATATTCCATATTCGTTAATTCTAGCCTAATATGGAATATAGCAGTGCTAAGTTAAAATCGAAATTAGATTATTATAATTTGAATTAATCGAATTGCGATTTCAACTTGGACCTGGTTTACTATGGTTGGATTGGTAGAATTAGCGAATATGATGAATATATTCGTTATATTCCACAAAACGAGGATAACGAAGTATTCTGCATCTTCGTTTTAGCTACCTATTCGTCAACTTCGCTAATTCTAGCAATCATATAGGAAAGTTTACTATAGAGACAGCTAAGTTTAATTCGCTATGCGATTATATGACTATTCAATTTTTTTTTTTTTAAAGCAATTATAATTATTCTATTTATAAAAAAAAAGCAAAGTAATATAATCGCATAGCGAATTAAACTTAGCTGTCTCTATAGTAAACTTTCCTATATGATTGCTAGAATTAGCGAAGTTGATGAATAGGTAGCTAAAACTAAGATACTTTGTTATCTTCGTTTTGTGGAATATGACGAATACATTCGTTATATTCGTTTTGTGGAATATGACAAATACATTTGTCATATTCGCTAATTCTACCAAGCCAACCATAGTAAACCAGGTCCAAGTTGAAATCGCAATTCGATTAATTCAAGTTATAATAATCGAATTTCGATTTTAACTTAGCACTGCTATATTCCGTATTAGGCTAGAATTAATGAATATGGAATATAGCAGTGCTAAGTTAAAATCGAAATTCGATTATTATAACTTGAATTAATCGCATTGCTATTTCAATAGGAGAGTAGCCTTTAAGTTAAAATCGAAATTCAATTATTTAAATCGCATATTAATCGCGATAACAAGAATAATGACGAATATTCGATTTCGACGAATATAAAACGAATATTCTATCGAAATTGAATATGGCACCTGACGCTCATCACTACAGTAGATATCCCAAAATATGTGCTCCTTCACAGTTGATATGCCAAGATATGTGCCCCCTCACAGTAGATATGCCAAGATATGTGCCCCCTCACAGTAGATATGCCAAGATATGTGCCCCCTCAAAGTAGATATGCCAAGATATGCGCCCCCTCACAGTAGATATGACAAAATATGTGCCCCCCTCACAGTACATATGCCAAGATATGTGTCCCCTTCACAGTAGATATCCCAAAATATGTGCTCCCTCACAGTTCATATGCACAGATATGTGCCCCCTTCACAGTAGGTATCCAAAAATACGTGCCCCCTCACAGTTGATATGCGGATATGTGCCCCCTCACAGTAGATATGCCAAGATATGTGCCCCCTTCACAGTAGATATCCCAAAATATGTGCCTCCTCACAGTTGATATGCCAAGATGTTTTCCCCCTTCACAGTAGATATGCCAAGATATTGTCACGATCGGTGTGGGGGAGGGGAGGGACTCCACACTGAATACAGGAGGGAAGGGGAACAGTAACTGGGCCTGGAAACTAGTGAAGAAACAGGTCACCTCCTAGACAACCCTAATCAGGGCCCTGACTAACTATCAATATGAAAAGACCTTGAAGGTAGGAATATTCATAAGCAGGATACCTAGGCCCTGATTCCCCTATAAGGCCCTGGAATAAGTATACGACCAGAGATAACCCATTCCTCCCCGGATAGACGAATGGAAGTCTCTGTCTCAGGCCCAGATACAACAACAGGGAATATAACAAATACAAACAAACAAGACACTTAACTTCTGTAGAGACGAAAGAACAGGAACACCAGAGAGGATCTCACACCAGCTCAGTCAAACCCAAATGAAGCTATCAACCGCATAGTCAGAAGGGTGGGGTGTGTGGCAGACGCAGCACTATTGTTCAATCTTGTCAATTAACATAAAATGGTGGATATATTTCTCTCTTGAGTATCTGTACTCTCACTTTAAAGGGATTCTGTCACCTCTTTTTACCCTATAGAGTTGCGGACATGCACAGCTAGATCGCCGCTAGCATGTCCGCAATATACCTGTCCCATATCTCTGAGTGGTTTTATTGAGTGTAAAAAATGATTTTATATATATGTAAATCTGCCTGGTAAGGAGGCCAAGGGGCTGTACTAACCGTTCTGAAGCCCAGCCACGCCCCCTGTGAAGGAGCCCAGCACCGCCTGTATCCACGAATCTCCTCCTTGCTCGGAAAGTCAGATCGCCGTAAACTCACAATGAGCAGCCTTGCGCATGCGCAGTGCAGGCATAGTGTTCTCTCTGTGCTGGCATCAGCCTCAGGGAAGGAACTGCGCATGCGCGAGCTCACTCATCGCGAGATTATGGCGATCTGACTTTCTGAGCAGCGGGGCATGGATGGGCTCCAGAATGGTTAGTACTGTTTTCTTCCAACAACACCCCATCCTAGATCAGTTTGAACAGCGTAGGGTTCACCCTTTCCTCCTGTGATTACCTTTCGTGGTACCAAGGCTTTGGGACAATCATAGCCTATCAACAGTCCAACACCAAACTCCTTCAGCGGGGACATTTCATGAGATATGACAGATAGGTGTTCCCATTTATTGGCCGTTTCACAGGTAGGTATGCGATCTCGATCTAGAGTTATATCGTCTTTTGTATAAGCTGGAGGTAGATCTTATATGAAGTTTGAATGAAATCCTCTAACTCTTATTCTTTTGACCCTTTGACTGTTCACTACTGTTTCTCTCCTCGTCATTGTGGTGAGTTTGAGCTTCACCGGTGTCACGGATGATCCGCGAGAATATTGAACTGTCCTCCCAATATTATCAATATTACTCTGCCTTATTGAACAGTGGGTCTATTAAACAGTAACTATTTCCCTAGGCCCCAGAACCTGCAATTTGATTATTCAGAGCGTCTCCTTCTGTCCTTCTGTTGTACCCAGAGAACAACATAGTCCTTTTGTTCAAGTCAGTCAATAGATGCCCAGCAGATAACGCAATTACAGCTGGCTTCCTCAGGTTGACAAAAGAACTTCCCTTCCTGAGAAGATATCACAGCGTGGTGTGAAGACTGCACCTGGGGGGGAGACATTTGGTGTCGCTGCCATAAGGGGTCTGTAAGCTGGCTTGCTGCAGACAGGCCGGCACCAAGGTTTCCCAGACTGCAACATGAATCTGAGATATGATTTTTACCTTTTTAAGAGAGCCCATGCATCTTACGGACATAAAAATTACATCATCGTGTCACTCAGAATTCACTGGACGTTTACATAGGACAAACATAACTCTAAGATGTGCCCAGGTAAAGTTATGGTGTTACCCCATCATAGAACCAGTTATAATAGTAATATTTGGTATCCCTGAACTCCATATTTTGTGGGGAATGTGAATATGTGCTTGTTACTTGTGTACAGCGGAGACATCCCACAATATGGCACATGCCATATTTCAGAACTGACATTCACCTCAGGAATACAGCCTGCCCAGCAGGCGGACTCTCAATTCCCCGCCTTGATTCTGGGAGCCTTTATAACAAAGGCCTAGAATCTGCTAAAGGAGTTCTCCACTTTTAACAACACCTAAAGAGGGCCTCAGCCAGAGAACCTGTGGGCTGTAGGCATATTACACTGGACAAAGGCTTCTTGGACTTTATCCCTGCAACGGACTATTTCACCAACAGACATCTTTTCTGCGGAAACTAAGTATTTTCTTTCTTTTCTCCCTTTTGTTTATTGGACTATACTTTCCTTGATTATTGTGTTAATAATTACTGTGCATCGTGATAATTTGTATTGTATATAGATATATAATAAATGACCTCCAAGTCATTTCTCTAGCCATATGCCTGTTTTCAAACACTGCAAAAACTTACCCTAGCCTCTCCGAAGAGAAAGCTACTCGGTTGTGTTATCTAGATAATGGGTTCCTCGCTCCCATAAATTGTGAGGTGGTGGCAGTTAAACTACCCTGTGTGTAGTTCCGGTTGCAGTTCGTCGCACGCTTACTTGCGGTCGATCGGAGGTCCACTCCCTGCGCTTTCAGCCTATCGACTGTACGGACTCAAGTTAGACTGTCGGTGTGCTGAAAGTGGCTGGGAGGCCTGTTTGCGGATTGACCACTAGGGGCGCTGTGACGGTTTTGTGACGTATTGTGGCCGCGGCGGTCGCAGTTCGTCACAACCGGTTCTGTAGCGACTTGTAATTTCTTGCAGATTTCTTGATCAATGAAGGTGACGTCACTCTGGGCATCCAGTAGCTCATAGGCGTATACCTTCTTGTTCCTCCTTTTAGTATTTGAAATGCACACTGGTACAACCATTGATGTGCCGTTGCTTTCTCCTTAGCTCACTCTGCAAGAGAATACTGCTACTTTATTTCCTTCCTCAGTATCTTTAAGTATTGAGGATTTATCTTTCTTTGGACGTTTCTCGTGTGGTGGTGTAGGATGTTGTCCTTTGCAAACGCTGCATGTGGCCTTTTTCATACACTCCTTAGTAACATGGTCTTTTCTTAGACATCCGAAACACAGTTAGTTATCCAGTAAAAAAAAAAGATTTTCTTCTGAGGACTTCTCCTTCAATTGTTGGCACTTGTGTAAGGAGTGGTTCTCTCCACAGAACGTACATTTGAAGGTAGTCTGAAGATTTGTCAGTTCTTTCTCACTACTGATCCTAGTAGTTATTTTGAACTTGCTCTAGTAGTTATCTGGACCTTCAGCTGTTGTGTTGGTTGCAAAGCTAGTTGCTCTTGCACGTCTTATCCCTCTTGCAGGCCTTTCTTCTAAGGATTTTAAGACGTAAGATAATGTTACAGGATTACATGCTATCTGGGCTTCCTCATTTATGAACTCAGAGAACTCTTTAAAATTGGGAGGTTCTTACCTTAATTTAACTGTTTAGTCGCATAGTGATTCCATCTATAAGCCATTTCTTCAGGTAGCTTAGTTAGCATCCTGTGGTTTTCTACATAGTCGTTCAGTACTTCCAGTCCTTGAACATGTGGGATGGCATTGCTGCATGCTTGCAGGAAGTCACCATACTTTTGCAGTCTGAAGTGTTCTTTAGGATTTATTTTAAGGCTAGTTTCACACTAGCGGCAGGACGGATCCGACAGGCTGTTCACCATGTCGGATCCGTCCTGCGGCTATTTCGCCGTGCCCGCGGACCGCCGCTCCGTCCCCATTGACTACAATGGGGACGGGGGCGGAGCTCCGGCGCAGCACGGCGGTGCACGGAGAAAGCCGCCGGACTAAAAAGCCTGACATGCAGTAATTTTAGTCCGGCGGCCTTTCTCCGTGCAGCGCCGTGCTGCGCCGGAGCTCCGCCCCCGTCCCCATTGTAGTCAATGGGGACGGAGCGGCGGTCCGCGGGCACGGCGAAATAGCCGCAGGACGGATCCGACATGGTGAACAGCCTGTCGGATCCGTCCTGCCGCAAGTGTGAAAGTACCCTAAGCCAGTTATTCAGTTTCACTCTAAAGGCTCTTTGTACTAAGAAAGGATGACCATATCTTGCATTACATTTTTCCCAAGCTTGCTTGGAGGCTTCTTTGTCTCTTCTATAGAAGTTACCTTCAAGAACTTCCTTTGCTTCCACACCAACATATCTCTGAAGGTAGAAAAACTTGTCAACTAGACAGAAGCAATGATGCTCAATGATCATTTCAAAGCTTGCCTTCCACTCTATGAACTTCAGTATGTCTCCTGAAAATACAGTAGGTTCCGGAACAGGAATTCTAGCTAGGACTGTTCTTTGTTGTCTTGCTGGGATAATGGTTGTAACACTCTACTGAGCATTTCCGTGACATCTAGGAATAGAATCATCCTGTTCTATTTTCTCACTTAGTTCTGAATTAGGTGAGTCCCTTTATTTATTCTTTTCTAGTAGAGATAGAGGATAAATTCACACACCTTTTGCCTGACACTGGACTAGGCCGCTCTTTGCTTTTCTGAGCAGGGATGGAAGGATAATAACTTATTTCTTATTCACTACATGCTAGAAATTCCCTTCCATCCTCCTGGGCTAATGAAAGAAAGTAGGAGTCTGTTTCTTCACTTGGTACAGATTTGAACCTATGACTATTCTGATTCATATCATCTTTGTGTACTCTAAGTCTGGCTTCTATGATCTTAACCTCTTTCTACTTTTCCAGACTTTTCATCTGTTGGCGCTGTGCTTCGATTTCAGCTTCCTGTTCAGCCACCAGTTGGGGCTGCGCCTCGATGGCAGCTTCCATCTCAATTTCTGCTCTCTTGACAGCAAGTTGTACAGCTAATTCCTTTCTTTTGGCTGAAGTACTTGAGGACTCTGATATGGGGGCGGCACTTCTGCTAGCAAAGGAAGTCCCACTTGTACTTGTGGTTCCACCTAAGGACCTAGCATAGTCTCTCATAAAGAGCTTGTTCATTCTCCTTCTTGCTTTAACTTCATCATAGTTTTCTGCAGATGATAGTTCTCTTATAAGCTTTACTAAATCTTTAGTGGCCGCAGAACATGTGTCCATGTTCCTTACAATGTCCTGGGAAGGTGTCGTAAGTGACTGCAGGTTGACATATGCTGCCATAAGCTCTGATTCAGATTCTTCTCTACCATATTACTCAAGTTCCCTTTTATACTTTCTTGTTTTAACTTTCCACGAATGCCTTTAATGTATAATTTCCACTTCTCATACATTCTGGTGAACTTTTTTCCTTTTAATGCTGCTTCTTGCTCCAAATTTTCTAGCATCTTTGGGGTCAGTTTTCTGGCACGTGATGGACTTCTTAGTTCATCTGCTTGGGTTATATTTGTTTCAGGCAAGACTAATGCTGCATATGACTCTTCTAACTCAGACAGGTTCTCTTGCTCTTCCCCCTCTACTCTATCTATCTTTGCATCCTCTAACAGTGGCATAGTAATATCAGGTTCAGACATTTTACTTTAAATGCTATAACAATCATTACGAATATTAAAGAACCTTTTACTTTAAATGCAGTACTGACAAATGCGGAAATAAATGACTTTCAGTTTAAATGCAATAGCAATAGATGCAGGCAATAAATGACTTTCACATTAAATACTTTAGAGTCTGTGAAATACAAACTGTCCTTTGTTTTACTTTTTTCCTAAACACGAAAATGTCTCTTTATGCCAAAGCCTATATGCAATCATAAGTAATAAAGGAAAGCTCTGACCTTATTCTGAAGAGCAGGATACTGTGATCTGTAGGTTGCTGGAACAAATGTCAGTCTTAAAGGAGACTTGTTTTTTCTTGATGTGATGCGATGATCTGTGCTGACTTGCGATAATCTGTGCTTAGATATGCTGTTTTGCGATGCGCTGCTTTGGATACGCTGACTTGTGATGTGCTGGATTGGATACGCTGCTGCAGGCTTAGGGCCTAGTGGCGGGAACTAGCTGGCTGCAGAACATGGCCTTTTCGTGGATAGCGGTGCGGGCATTCAAGCTCTGGACTTTGGCCTCCCACTATGCGTCTCTTTCTCTCTCTAGGGATCACAGGAGGGTTGGCGCTCTCTCTCTGACTATTTTGCCTTTGCCGTTCTGCAACCTGAAAAGTTGGCTGCAGTTTGACACATGTTCTATGGCCTCTATGGTAGCTCCGCTGAGGTGTCTTTGCTTGCTCAATATAAAGAGAGAAAAGTCCAGCTCACCAATAATAATCCACAGTGCACGGACAAGCCAAGGCTGGCTCAATGTTGACATTTGAAACAGAAGAAACGTCCAGCACGTAGTAGGTTAAAACGCTGCATCATCTTTATTACATCGTAGATAAAATCCGTATACAAGGCAGTGGTCGTCACCTCCCATCACCTCCGTCATACTGACATGTTTCTTTGCTTGCTGTCACGGATGGTGTAACAGAAAACAAGAAGTTACAAATAAGGATCCGACTGGCTTGATCCGAAACTAAGGAACAAAAGGGTGACCCCTATTTTAGCCCTGAAACTTTCCCTGTCTTCTCAGCCCATGCAAAGATCTCTATGATAGAAAATTGCATGCCCTCGTGCCTCGACTGTATGACACCTGAACACCCTATAATAGTGAGGGGACACGACCACCGGCTCCCTATACTTAATACGGAGGGAGTCAGGGTCACCTAGGATCAAGCAAACAGGAAAACACAAATCAATGAACAGACTTATCTGTAGAAGGATCAGTTGTAGCATCCAGCATGTACACACTCCAGGAAGTTGTATAGACCGCAAAGTGATGCAGTATGGGAAGGGATTTAAAGGGATGCAATCAGTGCAACTACATGACAGCTGAGAGAGGCTAACGAGATGACAAAACGAAAGCAAAACAAAAGAACCTCAAGCAGGAGGTTCTGAAGAACGTCTGTCAGAGCTTCTCAGATGTCTGGTGGTGACACTTGCTCACTCAGGGAACAGTTGCTGTGCCGCGGTATATGCTGGCGCTCTGCTGCTCTAATGCACTCTTTACTGTGCAAGTTGAGGAGCACTATCACTTTGCCCTCTGAGGGCAATAGTTCCACTGTGGCAGGCGCAGCACTATGAAGTGCCTTTTGCGCTGTGGCATTAGAAGAATTCTGATATCTCTGACATTTTAGTCTAACCAGACTGTCTATTACTCTATAATTCCTGTAGCGCAGTTCTGTGGAAACAGTAGGTTTAAAGAGCACACCAAATGCTTGAAATAACTTCTTTATTAACTTCAACTTTTCTTCATATATAACACTGCCGCCTCCTTAGCAGATAGTCCATGTACATAACATGTGTTGAAAAGATATCACAAAATGGCAGTATGCATAATATGGTGGTTCAACTGTTCAATCTTGTCATTCAGCATAAAATGGTTAATATATTTCTCTCTTGAGTATCTGTGCTCTCACTTTAAGTTATTTAAGCACTTTATGATCTCTCTGAGGTCTAAATAATAGTGTACTTGCTGAATTGGGTCGCAATATGCAGTTAGCAGTAACTATTTGCAGATTGGTTGAGTGTGATCTGATATGGTTGTATGCAATTTGGGTTGCAATATGGAATTTGAATTGTGAACTTTGCAGTTTGCAATTGGTGGAACTGTAAGTAAACACACATATAACTGATTTAGTATACAGTTCTAATCACTATATTAACAGTGGGAACATTATATAACTCTTTTAAATACCTATATTGGCCTCTCTGCTTCCATAAAACACAGCTCTTAGTGTAGTGAATGTACTGTATGTTCAGCTTGTCTCTCTTGTGAATAATTATTTCTAGCAGCTTAACTCACATCATTATGATGAATCTTAAAGGCATAATATCTTTTCTGCTTCTGTGAACGCATAACATTATATGACATTCAAACATGAAGTCACTGTAAACAACTCTGCTTTTGTCTTTAACACACAAACATAGGAACTGTATTAAGGTTATTGGCAGGTTTAGTTGTATAAACATATAAGCTATATTAGCAACCTAGGACAGGTCTTAGCTGGCCAGCTACAGGTTGAGACTATAAAGGGTAGAAGTGATGACCACTGAGCAACAGCTGAGAAAAGGGAAGTGGTCATTAACCCTATCAACACTGAATCAAGAGAAATCAATGATGCTGTTAGATTCCTCCACGCTCAGCCAATCTCCTTGATTTCCTGACATCAGTCGCCCGAGGGACCGTGACAGTACCCTACCTTCTATGGGTGACCTCCGGGCACCCAGGACCAACCTCATCAGGGTGTGCTCTGTGAAAGGCCTTCACCAGACGATTCGCATTAACATCGGCCACTGGAACCCACATCCTCTCCTCAGGTCCGTAATCCTTCCAGTGGACAAGATACTGCATTAAGAAAAAGATATTTCGTGCACTAGAGTAGTGCACCAATTGATACCTTCTGGCGCAAAGACACGACCTCAGTGGATAGGTAAAAGGGTCTTTTATTGATAAATGACAACGCGTTTCGTAGTCAATATACTCCTTTTTCAAGTCTAAGAAATCACAAATTTAGAAGGGTTTTTTTTGGGTACAGAAGAGACATAAAATGTATATACACAGTCATAAGAAATAAAAAAATATATAATAAAAATAAGAATAAAATGAATTGGAAGTAGTTATAAGTGTAAACATAAAAAATCTGAATACATGTACAAGTAAAAAAAAAGGACGAAAGGCAAGGAACTAAAATACGTGGTAGGGAAAAGTTAAAAATGTCCACACCTTAAAAGGTATATCACAACTTTAGAGATGTATCATAAAAGGTATGTGTATATGTGGGGATATATGGAAAAACACACATACACGCCTGAGGTCTATTGACGTTTATATACGTATACGTGGCCGCATGTGTGGACACGCATAAAACTGGAACCGCTGTTGGTAGTATAAAATAAGCTAGAATGCCGTAAATATGGTGATATATACCACACACAAATATCGATAATCATCATGACACACACAATCCCACAAGTACGGTGACATATACTGCCACCAGTGGTCATCATAATAAAGATGTTCGTACTAATAGTAATAGTAGTGTCGCCATATACTTACAAACACATACACCTTCACACATATACAGGAGATTAACCCACTCTTAGTCATCATAAAATTGATATTGGCACCAGTAGTAATAGTGTCGCCATATACTTACATACGCATACACCTTCACATGTATGCACACATATACAAACCTAAGCGGTTCTGGACTGCCTATTCTTGATTCTAGTTATGTAAAAATGCATAATTGCTATGTATGGGGTTTGAACCAATGTATGTATATAAAAGTACATACACACTTGCATACAGAAGCGCTCATAAATACACCGCACGTGATGAAATGAAAAATGCACATTGAGACTATATATGATGGATAAGGGAAGTTGATAGTGGCATGATAGAGGCAATAGAATGAGTGAGGATTTATCCCATTTTTAATTTTGAGGGCTGGTCCCATACTCTCTCAAGTTGAAGGAAAGTAAATATATCAATTAGCAATTACATAATTACATAATTACATGATAAATGGAGTGGATGGGAAACATAAAATGCTTGTTATGGACCACTATAGGATGGGCATAAAGGGGTTAATATTGTGACATGGGGCCAGAATAGCAAAGTGGGTGTGAAGAGATCAAAGTTTAAGGAGAGCCATAGCTGCCGGTCTTACCAATCGGGTCCGTGCTGGTGTTTGAAGCGCGGCCTTGCACGCCTGCTAGAGGGCGCGCTCAGAAGAGCAGGAGGGAGAGGGGCGGAGTCTGGGATTGACAGCTACTCGGTCCGCCGGACCGGAGCTGTCACTCTGGACAGCGCATGCGCCGGGCGCTGTGTTGGAAGCTGTTTCACTGAACAGTGATCGCTCGCAAGGGGGATGCCATAAATAGTGATAGCTATACTGAGAAATGTTAGGGGGGAGTGATGTGGGATTGAGTGTGACTGGAGACATGGTTGGATTTTATTGCTACAAAAATGGGCAAATATGGACTGAATGGTGGGGGAGATTGATGGTTAGATGAACTTATACGCCCAATTGCTGGTGGTGTGAGCACAAATGACATGGGGGAGCGTTGATGTTGGCCTGGTGAAAGGTGGAAGGAGGGAGGAATTAGAGGGGGAGAGGGGAACAGCGTGAGGAGACTGGTATGAGGATGAGCCAGTGGGATAGGGGAGGTGAGAGGGTGGTTGGGCCAATAGAAGTGGCTGACGGAAGATATGGTGGCGGATAGGCTGTGTAATGATGGGGGGGGGAGTGAGGAGGGGGAAGATCTTAAGTAGAGGGTAAAAAGACGAGAGAGGTAGGCAAGGTGAGTGGATGGCAAGTGGCAGTAGGTCGGGGAGACATATTGTGTGGTGATGGCAGGGGCCATGGATAGTGTGAGTTGCTATAGAGTGGTGGCTGATGTGGGAGTGGACTGGAGAGAAAAAAGAAAAGGGACATGGCCCAGGACCAGTGGTTGGAAGGGGACTGGTCAGAAGCAGTTGCTCTCCAGAGATTCGTTAAGGCCATAGGGTTCTATGGTTTGCATACTGGCGGTAAACCCGCTAAAAGAGGACACTAAACTACTAATCCATCTATTGGAAACTGATGAGAAACAACGAGTCATATCAAAAAAGGAAAAGGAATATATCCTAGTGGACCATCCGAACCTGGCCCTCTTCTATCACCTACCAAAGGTGCACAAATCTATTAATAACCCGCCGGGGAGACCCATTATCTCTGGCATCTCCTCCTTAACCTGCAATTTGTCACATTACATTGACATCCTGTTACAAAAATACGTAATAAAATTACCTTCGCATCTGAAGGATTCAGCAAGTCTTATCTCCCTCCTTAAAGATATCGAATGGAAAGAGTCCTACATGTGGATAACACTCGATGTCTCAGCATTATATTCCAATATTCCACATACAGCAGGAATAAGTGCAATACAGCTTTTCCTTCAACAAGATGAAACTTTACCAGACTTACAGAGCCAATTTATTCTGGATGTGATAGATTTCAGAAAACCACAGAAATAAGATAATAATGCACTTATTAAAGCAGATGCAAGCACTATATATGGACTATATAGTGCGATAGATTTCACTCTGAACCACAACATCTTCACCTTTGAGAATAAAATATTCAAGCAAATAAAAGGGACCGCGATGGGCACGCGTTTCGTGCCAAGTTACGCAAATTTGTATATGGGTCTATTTGAGACCCAATACATCTATAGTAAACACCCTTGGCACAAGCAACTGATCTTCTACAGGAGGTACATTGACGATCTGTTACTAATTTGGGACGGAACTATGGAAGACCCTGCCAGCTTCACGTCTCACTTAAACAATAATACATTTAATCTCACCTTTACCGCGAACTACTCAAAGGTGGCCATAGAATACCTGGATTTGGTCATATCCTCAAAAGGAAACACTATTGAGACCAAAATCTTTTTTTAAAAAGGTTGACGGAAACAGTTATTTGGATTACCAAAGTTCCCATCACAAAAAATGGAAAAATAATATTCCATTTAGCCAGTTTAAGCACATACGCAGAAACTGCACCAAAGATGAAGATTTTAGAAACCAAAGTCAAGTCATCAAAAGACGATTCCAAAAGAAAGGGTATCCTAGGGAAATTATAGATGCAGCATACCAGCGAGCTAAGGAGCATACCCAAACAGAGTGCCTCAGATCATGTACAACGATACCAGGTAACCCAAAGACCACGGAAAATTTTAAATCCACTTTCATTATGACATACAATACCAATCACAATATTTTGCGGAATACCCTTAATAAACACTGGCATATTTTACAGGCGGATCCCTTTTTAAAAAAACATATCCAACAAAAACACCAATTAACATTCAGGAGGGCTCAAACGCTCAAAAATATTATCGCTCCAAGCCGACAACGGGATTGCAAAACAAATACAATAAACCCTATCACTTTCTTTCCCCAACTACTCGGAAGCTATAAATGTGGACACTGCCGTTGCAAATGTTGCCTGAACATTTCCTCCCGGATCTCAAAATTCTCAAGCAACTCCACAGGAGAGCAATTTGAGATAAAAACTTTTTTAAATTGCTCCTCAAGCTATGTAATTTATCTATTAGAGTGCACATGCGGACTACAATACATAGGCCGCACCACCCAAACATTGAGGGAAAGGATCAATAAACACCGCTGGAACATAACAAATGGCTTCACCAAACATGGTGTATCCAGGCATTTCCTCCAGGTCCATAAAAAAGACCCAACAAACCTGACCATAACTCCAATCGAACAAATTCCGATTACCCAATCGAACCGGTTTCAGAAATTGAGACGGAAAGAAATGTTTTGGATTTTCAAAATGCAAACCATAGAACCCTATGGCCTTAACGAATCTCTGGAGAGCAACTGCTTCTGACCAGTCCCCTTCCAACCACTGGTCCTGGGCCATGTCCCTTTTCTTTTTTCTCTCCAGTCCACTCCCACATCAGCCACCACTCTATAGCAACTCACACTATCCATGGCCCCTGCCATCACCACACAATATGTCTCCCCGACCTACTGCCACTTGCCATCCACTCACCTTGCCTACCTCTCTCGTCTTTTTACCCTCTACTTAAGATCTTCCCCCTCCTCACTCCCCCCCCCATCATTACACAGCCTATCCGCCACCATATCTTCCCTCCGCCACTTCTATTGGCCCAACCACCCTCTCACCTCCCCTATCCCACTGGCTCATCCTCATACCAGTCTCCTCACGCTGTTCCCCTCTCCCCCTCTAATTCCTCCCTCCTTCCACCTTTCACCAGGCCAACATCAACGCTCCCCTATGTCATTTGTGCTCACACCATCAGCAATTGGGCGTATAAGTTCATCTAACCATCAATCTCCCCCACCATTCAGTCCATATTGCCCATTTTTGTAGCAATAAAATCCAACCATGTCTCCAGTCACACTCAATCCCACATCACCCCCCCCTAACATTTCTCAGTACAGCTATCACTATTTATGGCATCCCCCTTGCGAGCGATCACTGTTCAGTGAAACAGCTTCCAACACAGCGCCCGGCGCATGCGCTGTCCACGGTAACAGCTCCGGTCCGGCAGACCGAGTAGCTGTCAATCCCACACTCCGCCCCTCTCCCTCCTGCTCTTCTGAGCGCGCCCTCCAGCAGGCGTGCAAGGCCGCACTTCAAACACCAGCACGGACCCGATTGGTAAGACCGGCAGCTATGGCTCTCCTTAAACTTTGATCTCTTCACACCCACTTTGCTATTCTGGCCCCATGTCACAATATTAACCCCTTTATGCCCATCCTATAGTGGTCCATACCAAGCATTTTATGTTTCCCATCCACTCAATTTATCATGTAATTATGTAATTGCTAATTGATATATTTACTTTCCTTGAACTTGAGAGAGTATGGGACCAGCCCGTCAAAATAAAAATGGGATGAATCCTCATTCATTCTATTGCCTCTATCATGCCACTATCAACTTCCCTTATCCATCATATATAGTCTCAATGTGCATTTTTCATTTCATCATGTGCGGTGTATTTATGAGCGCTTCTGTATGCAAGTGTGTATGTACTTTTATATACATACATTGGTTCAAACCCCATACATAGCAATTATGCATTTTTACATAACTAGAATCAAGAATAGGCAGTCCAGAACCGCTTAGGTTTGTATATGTGTGCATACATGTGAAGGTGTATGCGTATGTAAGTATATGGCGACACTATTACTACTGGTGCCAATATCAATTTTATGATGACTAAGAGTGGGTTAATCTCCTGTATATAGGTGAAGGTGTATGTGTATGTAAGTATATGGCGACACTACTATTACTATTAGTACGAACATCATTATTATGATGACCACTGGTGGCAGTATATGTCACCATACTTGTGGGATTGTGTGTGTCATGATGATTATCGATATTGTGTGTGGTATATATCACCATATTTACAGCATTCTAGCTTATTTTATACTACCAACAGCGGTTCCAGTTTTATGCGTGTCCACACATGTGGCCACGTATACGTATATAAACGTCAATAGACCTCAGGCGTGTATGTGTGTTTTTCCATATATCCCCACATATACACATACCTTTTATGATACATCTCTAAAGTTGTGATATACCTTTTAAGGTGTGGACATTTTTAACTTTTCCCTACCACGTATTTTAGTTCCTTGCCTTTCGTCCTTTTTTTTGACTTGTACATGTATACGGATTTTTTATGTTTACACTTATAACTACTTCCAATTCATTTTATTCTTATTTTTATTATATATTTTTTTATTTCTAATGACTGTGTATATACATTTTATGTCTCTTCTGTACCCAAAAAAAAACCCTTCTAAATTTGTGATTTCTTAGACTTGAAAAAGGAGTATATTGACTCCGAAACGTGTTGTCATTTATCAATAAAAGACCCTTTTACCTATCCACTGAGGTCGTGTCTTTGCGCCAGAAGGTATCAATTGGTGCACTACTCTAGTGCACGAAATATCTTTTTCTTAATGCATTACACATCATTCCTCTGGAGACTTGGCTACTCCACCTACGAGGATTGAGAAGATAACGGCTGCACCGACCCCCTGTCCACACGAGTGGTGTGCCTACGTATGCACAACACCACAAGGTGAGCACTACTTCTGATATCTTGACTTCGTATATTTATTACTGAACCTATTACCCTATGAGCGCCTTCCTATCTTTTTTCGCCACAACTGCAGTGGACAAGATACTGGAGGGATCTAAGGAGAACTCGGGAGTCCACAATCAAATGATTTGAAATTCTAAATTACCGTCCACCATGACAGGAGAGGGAGGCAAAGAGGACTGCTCAACAGGTTTGACACATTTCTTCAACAACGACTTATTAAATATGTTATGAATTTTCAAAGCCTGAGGAAGTTCAAGACGGAAGGCTACAGGGTTAACAATGGCAGTGATCTTATATGGACCAATAAATCTTGGGTCCAACTTCCAAAAAGGTACCTTAAACGTAATGTTTCTTGTGGACAGCCACACAGAATCAACCACATTCAGGTCCGGACCATTCATACGTCTCCTGTCAGCCACATGCTTATACCTGTTGCCCATCTATTTCAGGTTATTTAGAATTTTCCGCCAAATCAAAGACAAAGAAGAGAAAAATCATTCCTCCTCAGGAATACCGAAAGTTTGAGAACCAAAAAATTTGCCTGTGGATGCAATCCATATGCCCCAAAAATCGGAAGACTTATCAGTGGACTTCTGTCTACGGTAATTAATGGCAAACTCAGCTAATGACAAAAATGAAGACCACTCCTTCTGGTTCTCCAAAACAAAACATCTCAAGTAAGTCTCCAGATTATGATTGGTGTGTTTCATTTGTCCGTTTGACTGAGGATGAAAAGCCGAAGAAAAGGACAATTGTACCCCCAGTCAAGTACAGAACGCTTTCCAGAATATGGAAACAAACTGAGTCCCCTGATCAGACACTACATCAGAGGAAATGCCATGTAGTTTCACAATGTTATCGACAAACACCTGTGCAAAAGTCTTGGCATTAAGTAGAGCAGGAAATTCTATAAAATGTGCCATTTTGCTAAACCGATCAACTACCACCAGGATCATGGTTTTTCCCAAAGAATTCGGTAAATCTGTGATAAAGTCCATGGACAAATGCATCCAAATCCAGAAGACCGAGTATGTGTCACCTTAGCACGAGCACAGGTACAACAGGCTGACACATAGTCCTCAACACACTTACGCAGCCTCGGCCACCATAATCTGCGCAAGATGAGATCGACAGTGGATCTACTCCCAGGGTGTCTAGCCAAGACAGTATAGTGATGTTCCTCAAATACCTTATGACATAAGTCTGAAGGAACAATTTCCCTGGAGGACAAGAGTCTGGAGAATCCTCTGGGGTCTCCAACACCTTAGCCTCAAGATCAGGATATAGGGCAGATATGACTACCACTTCAGACAAAATAGGACTAGGATCTTTAGAATCACCCCCCCCCCCCCCCCCCCGGAAAGCTGCACGACAAAGCATCCGCCTTGACATTCTTAACTCAAGGATGGTAGGTGACAATTAAGTTAAATCTGGTGAAAAACAGCGACCATCTGGCCTACCTTGGATTCAGTCGTTTAGCCGACTTAAGGTAAGCCAGATTTTTGTGAACAGTAATTACTGTAATGGGATGAATTGCTCCTTCCAACCAATGGCGCCATTTTTCAAAAGCCAACTTAATGGCCAGCAATTTCCTATTTCCCACGTCATAATTTCTTTCAGCAGTCAAAAGTGTTTTGAGGAAAAAAAAGCACAGGTGAAGGACCTTGCGATAAAACTGTTCCCACCCCTACCTCGGATGCGTCAACCTCTACAATGAATGGCTGAGACACGTCTGGTTGCACCAGAATAGGGGCTGGAGCAAAACATTCCTTCACAGCAGAAAAGGCTTGTAATTAGGGATGAGCGAACTCGAACTGTATAGTTCGGGTTCGTACCGAATTTTGGGGTGTCCGTGACACGGACCCGAACCCGGACATTTTCGTAAAAGTCCGGGTTCGGGTTCGGTGTTCGTCGCTTTCTTCGCGCTTTTGTGACGCTTTCTTGGCGCTTTTTGAAAGGCTGCAAAGCAGCCAATCAACAAGCGTCATACTACTTGCCCCAAGAGGCCATCACAGCCATGCCTACTATTGGCATGGCTGTGATTGGCCAGAGCACCATGTGACCCAGCCTCTATTTAAGCTGGAGTCACATAGCGCCGCCCGTCACTCTGCTCTGATTAGCGTAGGGAGAGGTTGCGGCTGCGACAGTAGGGCGAGATTAGGCAGATTAACTCCTCCAAAGGACTTGATTAACTGATCGATCTGCAGCTGTGGATCATTGAGCTGCTGATCCTCAATTGCTCACTGTTTTTAGGCTGCACAGACCGTTTGTCAGTCTCATTTTTCTGGGGTGATCGGCGGCCATTTTGTGTCTTGTGGTGCGCCAGCACAAGCTGCGACCAAGTGCATTTAACCCTCAATGGTGTGGTTGTTTTTTGGCTAAAGCCTACATCAGGGTGAAGCTGTCACACCAAGTGCATTTAACCAGCAATAGTCTGTTCATTTTTTGGCCATATACAAAATCAGGGGCAAGCTGCGCCTGTCACCAAGTGCATTTAACCCTCAATGGTGTGGTTGTTTTTTGGCTAAAGCCTACATCAGGGTGAAGCTGTCACACCAAGTGCATTTAACCAGCAATAGTCTGTTCATTTTTTGGCCATATACAAAATCAGGGGCAAGCTGCGCCTGTCACCAAGTGCATTTAACCCTCAATGGTGTGGTTGTTTTTTGGCTAAAGCCTACATCAGGGTGAAGCTGTCACACCAAGTGCATTTAACCAGCAATAGTCTGTTCATTTTTTGGCCATATCCCAGTCTAATTCTGTCACTAAATCCATACCGGTCACCCAGCGCCTAAATACTAGGCCTCAAATTTATATCCAGCTAAATCTGTCCCTAGTGCTGTAGCTGGGCGAGTTATTTAGTGTCCGTTCAAGCACATTTCTTGTTCTGGGTTGAAATACAATTCCCAATTTAGCAATTTCATAATTTAGTGGTTCCTGCTATATCAGAGCTATTTGAAATCTATCCCAAAAAGGGTATATAATATTGAAGGTGCACATTGGGTCATTCAGAATAACTTCACACACACCCGCTACTGTGTATTTCCAAGTCTAATTCTGTCACTAAACCCATACCTGTCACCCAGCGCCTAAATACTAGGCCTCAAATTTAAATCCCTCTAAATCTCTCGTTACCCACCGCTGTACTGTTGTTGCTGGGCAAGATATTTAGTGTCCGTCAAAGCACATTTTTTGTTCTGGGTTGAAGTACAATTCCCAATTTAGCAATTTCATAATTTAGTGGTTTCTGCTATATCAGAGCTATTTGAAATCTATCCCTAAAAGGGTATATAATATTGAAGGTGCACATAGGGTCATTCAGAATAACTTCACACACACGCTTCTGTGCATTTCCAAGTCTAATTCTGTCACTAAATCCATACCGGTGACCCAGCGCCTAAATACTAGGCCTCAAATTTAAATCCCTCTAAATCTCTCGTTACCCACCACTGTACTGTTGTTGCTGGGCAAGATATTTAGTGTCCGTCAAAGCACATTTTTTGTTCTGGGTTGAAGTACAATTCCCAATTTAGCAATTTCATAATTTAGTGGTTTCTGCTATATCAGAGCTATTTGAAATCTATCCCTAAAAGGGTATATAATATTGAAGGTGCACATAGGGTCATTCAGAATAACTTCACACACACGCTTCTGTGCATTTCCAAGTCTAATTCTGTCACTAAATCCATACCGGTGACCCAGCGCCTAAATACTAGGCCTCAAATTTAAATCCCTCTAAATCTCTCGTTACCCACCGCTGTACTGTTGTTGCTGGGCAAGATATTTAGTGTCCGTCAAAGCACATTTTTTGTTCTGGGTTGAAGTACAATTCCCAATTTAGCAATTTCATAATTTAGTGGTTTCTGCTATATCAGAGCTATTTGAAATCTATCCCTAAAAGGGTATATAATATTGAAGGTGCACATAGGGTCATTCAGAATAACTTCACACACACGCTTCTGTGCATTTCCAAGTCTAATTCTGTCACTAAATCCATACCGGTGACCCAGCGCCTAAATACTAGGCCTCAAATTTAAATCCCTCTAAATCTCTCGTTACCCACCGCTGTACTGTTGTTGCTGGGCAAGATATTTAGTGGCCGTCAAAGCACATTTTTTGTTCTGGGTTGAAGTACAATTCCCAATTTAGCAATTTTATAATTTAGTGGTTCCTGCTATATCAGAGCTATTTGAAATCTATCCCAAAAAGGGTATATAATATTGAAGGTGCACATTGGGTCATTCAGAATAACTTCACACACACCCGCTACTGTGTATTTCCAAGTCTAATTCTGTCACTAAACCCATACCTGTCACCCAGCGCCTAAATACTAGGCCTCAAATTTAAATCCCTCTAAATCTCTCGTTACCCACCGCTGTACTGTTGTTGCTGGGCAAGATATTTAGTGTCCGTCAAAGCACATTTTTTGTTCTGGGTTGAAGTACAATTCCCAATTTAGCAATTTCATAATTTAGTGGTTTCTGCTATATCAGAGCTATTTGAAATCTATCCCTAAAAGGGTATATAATATTGAAGGTGCACATAGGGTCATTCAGAATAACTTCACACACACGCTTCTGTGCATTTCCAAGTCTAATTCTGTCACTAAATCCATACCGGTGACCCAGCGCCTAAATACTAGGCCTCAAATTTAAATCCCTCTAAATCTCTCGTTACCCACCGCTGTACTGTTGTTGCTGGGCAAGATATTTAGTGTCCGTCAAAGCACATTTTTTGTTCTGGGTTGAAGTACAATTCCCAATTTAGCAATTTCATAATTTAGTGGTTTCTGCTATATCAGAGCTATTTGAAATCTATCCCTAAAAGGGTATATAATATTGAAGGTGCACATAGGGTCATTCAGAATAACTTCACACACACGCTTCTGTGCATTTCCAAGTCTAATTCTGTCACTAAATCCATACCGGTGACCCAGCGCCTAAATACTAGGCCTCAAATTTAAATCCCTCTAAATCTCTCGTTACCCACCGCTGTACTGTTGTTGCTGGGCAAGATATTTAGTGTCCGTCAAAGCACATTTTTTGTTCTGGGTTGAAGTACAATTACCAATTTAGCAATTTCATAATTTAGTGGTTCCTGCTATATCAGAGCTATTTGAAATCTATCCCAAAAAGGGTATATAATATTGAAGGTGCACATTGGGTCATTCAGAATAACTTCACACACACCCGCTACTGTGTATTTCCAAGTCTAATTCTGTCACTAAACCCATACCTGTCACCCAGCGCCTAAATACTAGGCCTCAAATTTAAATCCCTCTAAATCTCTCGTTACCGCTGTACTGTTGTAGCTGGGAAAGTTATTTAGTGCCCGTCAAAGCACATTTTTTGTTCTGGGTTGAAGTACAATTCCCAATTTAGCAATTTCATAATTTAGTGGTTCCTGCTATATCAGAGCTATTTGAAATCTATCCCAAAAAGGGTATATAATATTCAAGGTGCACATTGGGTCATTCAGAATAACTTCACACACACGCTTCTGTGCATTTCCAAGTCTAATTCTGTCACTAAATCCATACCGGTCACCCAGCGCCTAAATACTAGGCCTCAAATTTATATCCCGCTGAATTTGAATACAATACATTGGGCCAAATAATATATTTGTTGTTGTGGTGAACCATAACAATGAGAAAAACATCTAGTAAGGGACGCGGACGTGGACATGGTCGTGGTGGTGTTAGTGGACCCTCTGGTGCTGGGAGAGGACGTGGCCGTTCTGCCACATCCACACGTCCTAGTGTACCAACTACCTCAGGTCCCAGTAGCCGCCAGAATTTACAGCGATATATGGTGGGGCCCAATGCCGTTCTAAGGATGGTAAGGCCTGAGCAGGTACAGGCATTAGTCAATTGGGTGGCCGACAGTGGATCCAGCACGTTCACATTATCTCCCACCCAGTCTTCTGCAGAAAGCGCACAGATGGCGCCTGAAAACCAACCCCATCAGTCTGTCACATCACCCCCATGCATACCAGGGAAACTGTCTCAGCCTCAAGTTATGCAGCAGTCTCTTATGCTGTTTGAAGACTCCGCTGGCAGGGTTTCCCAAGGGCATCCACCTAGCCCTTCCCCAGCGGTGAAAGACATAGAATGCACTGACGCACAACCACTTATGTTTCCTGATGATGAGGACATGGGAATACCACCTCAGCATGTCTCTGATGATGACGAAACACAGGTGCCAACTGCTGCGTCTTTCTGCAGTGTGCAGACTGAACAGGAGGTCAGGGATCAAGACTGGGTGGAAGACGATGCAGGGGACGATGAGGTCCTAGACCCCACATGGAATGAAGGTCGTGCCACTGACTTTCACAGTTCGGAGGAAGAGGCAGTGGTGAGACCGAGCCAACAGCGTAGCAAAAGAGGGAGCAGTGGGCAAAAGCAGAACACCCGCCGCCAAGAGACTCCGCCTGCTACTGACCGCCGCCATCTGGGACCGAGCACCCCAAAGGCAGCTTCAAGGAGTTCCCTGGCATGGCACTTCTTCAAACAATGTGCTGACGACAAGACCCGAGTGGTTTGCACGCTGTGCCATCAGAGCCTGAAGCGAGGCATTAACGTTCTGAACCTGAGCACAACCTGCATGACCAGGCACCTGCATGCAAAGCATGAACTGCAGTGGAGTAAACACCTTAAAACCAAGGAAGTCACTCAGGCTCCCCCTGCTACCTCTTCTGCTGCTGCCGCCTCGGCCTATTCTGCTGTTGCCGCCTCGGCCTCTTCCTCCGCCTCTGGAGGAACGTTGGCACCTGCCGCCCAGCAAACAGGGGATGTACCACCAACACCACCACCACCACCTCCGTCACCAAGCGTCTCAACCATGTCACACGCCAGCGTTCAGCTCTCCATCTCACAAACATTTGATAGAAAGCGTAAATTCCCACCTAGCCACCCTCGATCCCTGGCCCTGAATGCCAGCATTTCTAAACTACTGGCCTATGAAATGCTGTCATTTAGGCTGGTGGACACAGACAGCTTCAAACAGCTCATGTCGCTTGCTGTCCCACAGTATGTTGTTCCCAGCCGGCACTACTTCTCCAAGAGAGCCGTGCCTTCCCTGCACAACCAAGTATCCGATAAAATCAAGTGTGCACTGCGCAACGCCATCTGTAGCAAGGTCCACCTAACCACAGATACGTGGACCAGTAAGCACGGCCAGGGACGCTATATCTCCCTAACTGCACACTGGGTAAATGTAGTGGCAGCTGGGCCCCAGGCGGAGAGCTGTTTGGCGCACGTCCTGCCGCCGCCAAGGATCGCAGGGCAACATTCTTTGCCTCCTGTTGCCACCTCCTCCTTCTCGGCTTCCTCCTCCTCTTCTTCCACCTGCTCATCCAGTCAGCCACACACCTTCACCACCAACTTCAGCACAGCCCGGGGTAAACGTCAGCAGGCCATTCTGAAACTCATATGTTTGGGGGACAGGCCCCACACCGCACAGGAGTTGTGGCGGGGTATTGAACAACAGACCGACGAGTGGTTGCTGCCGGTGAGCCTCAAGCCCGGCCTGGTGGTGTGTGATAATGGGCGAAATCTCGTTGCAGCTCTGGGACTAGCCAATTTGACGCACATCCCTTGCTTGGCGCATGTGCTGAATTTGGTGGTGCAGAAGTTCATTCACAACTACCCCGACATGTCAGAGCTGCTGCATAAAGTGCGGGCCGTCTGTTCGCGCTTCCGGCGTTCACATCCTGCCGCTGCTCGCCTGTCTGCGCTACAGCGTAACTTCGGCCTTCCCGCTCACCGCCTCATATGCGACGTGCCCACCAGGTGGAACTCCACCTTGCACATGCTGGACAGACTGTGCGAGCAGCAGCAGGCCATAGTGGAGTTTCAGCTGCAGCACGCACGGGTCAGTCGCACTACAGAACAGCACCACTTCACCACCAATGACTGGGCCTCCATGCGAGACCTGTGTGCCCTGTTGCGCTGTTTCGAGTACTCCACCAACATGGCCAGTGGCGATGACACCGTTATCAGCGTTACAATACCACTTCTATGTCTCCTTGAGAAAACACTTAGGGCGATGATGGAACAGGAGGTGGCCCAGGAGGAGGAGGAGGAGGATGAGGAAGAGGGGTCATTTTTAGCACTTTCAGGCCAGTCTCTTCGAAGTGACTCAGAGGGAGGTTTTTTGCAACAGCAGAGGCCAGGTACAAATGTGGCCAGCCAGGGCCCACTACTGGAGGACGAGGAGGACGAGGATGAGGAGGAGGTGGAGGAGGATGAGGATGAAGCATGGTCACAGCGGGGTGGCACCCAACGCAGCTCGGGTCCATCACTGGTGCGTGGCTGGGGGGAAAGGCAGGACGATGACGATACGCCTCCCACAGAGGACAGCTTGTCCTTACCCCTGGGCAGCCTGGCACACATGAGCGACTACATGCTGCAGTGCCTGCGCAACGACAGCAGAGTTGCCCACATTTTAACCTGTGCGGACTACTGGGTTGCCACCCTGCTGGATCCACGCTACAAAGACAATGTGCCCACCTTACTTCCTGCACTGGAGCGTGATAGGAAGATGCGCGAGTACAAGCGCACGTTGGTAGACGCGCTACTGAGAGCATTCCCAAATGTCACAGGGGAACAAGTGGAAGCCCAAGGCCAAGGCAGAGGAGGAGCAAGAGGTCGCCAAGGCAGCTGTGTCACGGCCAGCTCCTCTGAGGGCAGGGTTAGCATGGCAGAGATGTGGAAAACTTTTGTCAACACGCCACAGCTAACTGCACCACCACCTGATACGCAACGTGTTAGCAGGAGGCAACATTTCACTAACATGGTGGAACAGTACGTGTGCACACCCCTCCACGTACTGACTGATGGTTCGGCCCCATTCAACTTCTGGGTCTCTAAATTGTCCACGTGGCCAGAGCTAGCCTTTTATGCCTTGGAGGTGCTGGCCTGCCCGGCAGCCAGCGTTTTGTCTGAACGTGTATTCAGCACGGCAGGGGGCGTCATTACAGACAAACGCAGCCGCCTGTCTACAGCCAATGTGGACAAGCTGACGTTCATAAAAATGAACCAGGCATGGATCCCACAGGACCTGTCCGTCCCTTGTCCAGATTAGACATTAACTACCTCCCCATAACCATATATTATTGGACTCCAGGGCACTTCCTCATTCAATCCTATTTTTATTTTCATTTTACCATTATATTGCGATGCTACCCAAAGTTGAATGAACCTCTCCTCTGCCTGTGTGCTAGGCCTAAATATATGCCAATGGACTGTTGCAGTGGTGGCTGACATGAAGCCTGATTCTCTGCTATGACATGCAGACTAATTCTCTGCTGACATGAAGCCAGATTGTCTGTTACGGGACCTCTCTCCTCTGCCTGGGTGCTGGGCCTAAATTTATGACAATGGACTGTTGCAGTGGTGGCTGACGTGAAGCCTGATTCTCTGCTATGACATGCAGACTGATTCTCTGCTGACATGAAGCCAGATCGTCTGTTACGGGACCTCTCTGCTCTGCCTGTGTGCTAGGCCTAAATATATGCCAATGGACTGTTGCAGTGGTGGGTGACGTGAAGCCTCATTCTCTGCTATGACATGCAGACTGATTCTCTGCTGACATGAAGCCAGATTGTCTGTTACGGGACCTCTCTGCTCTGCCTGTGTGCTAGGCCTAAATATATGCCAATGGACTGTTGCAGTGGTGGGTGACGTGAAGCCTCATTCTCTGCTATGACATGCAGACTGATTCTCTGCTGTCATGAAGCCAGATTGTCTGTTACGGGACCTCTCTGCTCTGCCTGTGTGCTAGGCCTAAATATATGCCAATGGACTGTTGCAGTGGTGGGTGACGTGAAGCCTCATTCTCTGCTATGACATGCAGACTGATTCTCTGCTGACATGAAGACAGATTCTCTGTTACGGGACCTCTCTCCTCTGCCTGTGTGTGTGCTGGGCCTAAATATATGCCAATGGACTGTTGCAGTGGTGGCTGACGTGAAGCCTCATTCTCTGCTATGACATGCAGACTAATTCTCTGCTGACATGAAGACAGATTCTCTGTTACGGGACCTCCCTCCTCTGCCTGGGTGCTGGGCCTAAATATATGCCAATGGACTGTTGCAGTGGTGGGTGACGTGAAGCCTGATTCTCTGCTATGACATGCAGACTAATTCTCTGCTGACATGAAGACAGATTCTCTGTTACGGGACCTCTCTCCTCTGCCTGTGTGTGTGCTGGGCCTAAATATATGCCAATGGACTGTTGCAGTGGTGGCTGACGTGAAGCCTCATTCTCTGCTATGACATGCAGACTAATTCTCTGCTGACATGAAGACAGATTCTCTGTTACGGGACCTCCCTCCTCTGCCTGGGTGCTGGGCCTAAATATATGCCAATGGACTGTTGCAGTGGTGGGTGACGTGAAGCCTGATTCTCTGCTATGACATGCAGACTAATTCTCTGCTGACATGAAGCCAGATTCTCTGTTACGGGACCTCTCTCCTCTGCCTGTGTGCTAGGCCTAAATATATGCCAATGGACTGTTGCAGTGGTGGCTGACGTGAAGCCTCATTCTCTGCTATGACATGCAGACTAATTCTCTGCTGACATGAAGACAGATTCTCTGTTACGGGACCTCTCTCCTCTGCCTGGGTGCCGGGGCCTAAATATCTGAGAATGGACTGTTCCAGTGGTGGGTGACGGGAAGCCAGATTCTCTGCTATGGAACCTCTCTCCAATTGATTTTGGTTAATTTTTATTTATTTAATTTTTATTTTAATTAATTTCCCTATCCACATTTGTTTGCAGGGGATTTACCTACATGTTGCTGCCTTTTGCAGCCCTCTAGCCCTTTCCTGGGCTGTTTTACAGCCGTTTTAGTGCCGAAAAGTTCGGGTCCCCATTGACTTCAATGGGGTTCGGGTTCGGGACGAAGTTCGGATCGGGTTCGGATCCCGAACCCGAACATTTCCGGGATGTTCGGCCGAACTTCTCGAACCCGAACATCCAGGTGTTCGCTCAACTCTACTTGTAATGCCACTTCAGACCAAACAGAGAAATCGACCCCCTTCCTAGTCATGTCTGCTAAAGGTTTAACCACAGTTGAATAGTTCAAGATGAATTTACGGTAGTAGTTGGTGAATCCCAAAAAACGCATAAGCGCTTTCAGATTTTCGGGTCGATCCCGGTCCAACATGGCACTGACTTTCTCGGGATCCATACGAAAACCTGAGGGTGAGAGCAGATAACCCAGGAATTGCACTTCCTGTACAGCAAAAACACATTTTTCCATCTTCACATACAATTTATTCTCTCTTACGATCTGTAACACCTGTCTCACATGATCCTTATGAGTCTCAATTTCTGGAGAATGAATTAGTATGTCATCCAGATATACAGCAACAAATCTCCCCACCAGATGATGAAAGATGTCATAGATAAAGTGTTTTCAAAATTACACTCAGGGATATTAAATGCGGTCTTCCACTTATCCCCCTCCCTGATCCTTACCAGATTATATGCCCCCCTCAGATTCCATTTAGAGAACACCTTGGCACCGACAATCTGACTAAACAAATCTGGAATCAAAGGAAGGGGGTAAGGATCACAGACGGAAATACGGTTGAGCTCACGGAAGTCCAGGCATGGTCTAAGGGTACCATCTTTTTTTTTTATTTTTTTTACAAAGAACAACCCAGCAGCCACTGTGAATTTGGTGGTTTAATATGACCCTTCGCCAAGCTCTCGGTTATATACTCTCGCATTGCCTTTCTTTCAGGCTCCGAAAGATTATACAACCGAGATTTGGGCAGTTTAGCGCCAGGAATAAGATTGATGGGACAATCATACTCCCGATGCATGGGTAACTCCTGGTTACCACTCTCGGAAAACACATCAGAAAATTTGGAAATGAAAGGGTACAGTTTTAGTGGTGACCACAGAGAAAGACGCATTAAGATGTGTCCATGAAAAAATCACTGTCTCGCTTGCCAGTCGATGGTAGGTTTATGTTTGCTTAACCATGGTAAGCCCAAAACCATCGGAGCAGGCAGACCCTCCAACACATAACACGAGACAGATTCCTGATGGAAATCACCCACTCTTAAATGGATGTCATTTACCACCTGCGACAGACATTTTTGGGTCAGAGGTGCAGAATCAATTGCGAAGACAGAAATGCTTCTCTCTAGTGCACTAGTAGTCAACCCATGAATACGAACAAACTGTCCATCAATCAGGCCCAACTGTTGATAAATACTTCGATTTCCACAGTTTTGGACTCTAGCGCCACCTCGGCAGACAGGAGAAATCGGGTCCTACCAGTAAATGACAAAAGTACGTTTTCTTGCTCCCCACCCACACCACCAATAGTAATTTGCTGATTTTTATTTTTTTTGTTTACACCTTGACACTGAATGTACGGACAAATATTCATGAAATGTCCCCTCTTTCCATAACAAAAACATACTACCTTCATATGACCAGAGCTCTTAACAGCAGTCCCAGGAGTAGCTCCCCCCAACTGCATAGGCTCATCACAAGGCGTAACCACCCAGATGGACGAATGGAAGTTTCTGTCTCAGGCCCAGATACAATAACAGGGAATATAACAAATACAAACAAACACGACACTTAACTTCTGTAGAGATGGAAGAACAGGAACACCAGAGAGGATCTCACATCAGCTCAGCCAAACCCAAATGAAGCTATCAACCGCATAGTCAGAACGGTGGGGTGAAACTATAAAGGGTAGAAGTGATGACCACTGAGCAACAGCTCAGAAAAGGGAAGTGGTCATTAAGCCTATCAACACTGAATCAAGAGAAATCAAGGAGGCTGTTAGATTCCTCCATGCTCAGCCAATCTCCTTGATTTCCTGACATCAGTCACCTGAGGGACCGTGACAGATATGTGCCCCCTTCACAGTCAATATGCCAAGATATGTGCCCTCTTACGGTGGATATGCCAAGATATGTGTCCAGTGCCCCCTTCACAGTGGTTATGCCCAGATGTGCCCCCTTCACAGGAAGTGAAAAAAACAAACAATAACCTCACTCCTCCCATGATCTGCGCTCCCCATCAGGAGAATACTGTGACACATCACACTGCTGTGTAGGAGGAGCAGGGCTGATTCCCAGCATTGCCCGCTCCTCCTTCTACATAGATCAGCAGGACGATATGTGAGGACATCATGCTGCGGCTGCTGTGGAACGGTGGCAGCTTAATGGTGGAACGGGGAGCAAATAGTTCCCGCCTTCAGTGGCCTGCCTATGGTGTTTGGCAGCTGGGCGGGTCCTTTCTCTGGCACCCTCCCTCCAATACTTAAAAAATAATTGTACCCCCTTACAGTAGTATTGGCCTCATTGTACAACCTTCACAGTAGTGTTGTACATAAGTGTGCCACCTCACAATAGTTATTCCCTCTCTGTGCCCCTTTCACAGTTGTAATACCCTATCTGTTCCCCTTCACAGTAATAATCCCCATTGTGCCCCCTTCACAGTAATAATCCCCATTGTGCCCCCTTCACAGTAATAATCCCCATTGTACCCCCTTTACAGTAATAATCCCCATTGTGCCCCCTTCATAGTAGAAATCCCTATTGTCCCCTCTTCACAGTAATAATGTCCACTGTGCCCCCTTCACAGCAATAATGCCCACTGTGCCCCCTTCATTGTAGTAATGCCCTCTGGCTCTGTGCCCCTTCCATAGTAGAAATCCCCATTGTGCCCCCTTCACATTAGTAATGCCCTCTGTGCCCCCTCCAGAGTAGTGATGCCCTTTGTGCCCCCTACAGAGTAGAAATGCCCTCTGTGCCCCCTCCATAGTAATAAAGTCCTCTGTGCCCCCTCCATAGTAATAAAGTACTCTGTGCCCCCTCCATAGTAATAAAGACCTCTGTGCCCCCTCCATAGTAATAAAGAACTCTGTGCCCCTTCCATAGTAATAAAGTCCTCTGTGCCCCCTCCATAGTAATAAAGTCCTCTGTGCCCGTCCATAGTAATAAAGTCTTCTGTGACCCCTCTGTATTAAAAAACAAAAAAAACACAGTAACTACTCATCTTGTCCCGCTCCTGAAGTTCACAATCCTCACTTCCCTGCAGGCATAGATCGCTCTGCAGTACAGTGTGGGCGGAGCTTATGCAGATTACCAGAATGCAGGCTACGCCCACACATGCTGGCGGCATGAACCGTGCCTGCAGGCTGAATGGTGGAGCAGGGAGAAGTCTTCCTGCTTCACCATTCTGTGCGCTTCCGGCCTGAGGGAGTGGAGGAGCGCGGGGAGCTGAGCGGTGAGTGACAGTACCCAGCTAGCTCCCTGCGCTAGAGCAATGAGTAGTGTTGATCATGAATATTCTAATTGCAAATTTTTATCGCGAATATTGCACTTCGAGAATTCGCAAATATATAGAATATAGTGCTATATATTCGTATTCACGAATATTCTAGATTTTTTTTTCATCTGAAACCATGATCCCTCACTGAGAAAGCCAATGAGAAAGCTGCAATATCTTTGACTTTAGGAGTAGCGTTGATCGCGAATTTTCGTCTCACAAATTTTTATCGCAAATTTTCCGATTGCCAATTTTCACAATCAAGAAAATAATGACTGTATATCACGAATTCGCAAATATATGACGAATATTCGCCCAAATATTCATGAAATATTGCGAATTTGCCGCTCATCACTGGCAATGAGCACTTCCATCTGTATTGATGGAAGCGCTCATTGCTTCTGACCTATGGCAGCTGTATTGTGGGCCCCGGCACTTGCCCGGGTATGGCAGGTGATGACGCCGGCCTTGGTGCCATGCCTGTCGGTTGGTACTGCCCAGTGCCAAGGGGGTTGTTGAATGACTGGGTTGCTCCGCCTGCTGATGTGGCATTGTGGGGGTGGGGGCTGCCATGTGGTGCTGCATCAATTTAGATTAAGTACCCACTCAGAGGAGCAACCTTGGCGTGGTGAGTGATCAAAACGTGTACTAATGCCTTGTGTACAGTATGTAGATTATGGCTTGGTATACTATTATTTAAGGTGCATTCACACGAACGTAAGTGCTTTGCGATCCGCAAATTGTGGATCCGCAAAACACGGACACCGGCTGTGCGCGTTCCGCAATTTGCGGACCACACATAGCTAGCGCTATATAGAGAATGCCTAAGCTTGTCCACGGACAAAAATAGGACATGCGGGGCCACGGAACGGAACAATGGATGCCGACAGCACACGGTGTGCTATCCGCATCTTTTGTGGCCCCATTGAAATGAATGGGTCCGTACCCATGCAGATCCATTTATACAGTCGTGTGAATGCACACTTAGGACTCATTCACACGAACGTGTGATGCCCGTTGCCATATTGCGGACCACATTTGCGAATCCGCAATACACGGGCACCGTTCCGTGGTCTTTCCGCATCATGAATGCGGACCTATTCATTTCAATGGGTCTGCAAATCCGGAGATGCAGAGTGGAAGAACGGAACACTACGGAGTGCTTTCTGGGTTCCATTCCGTGCTTCCGCAAAAGCGGAACTTGCTCTATCTTTTTGCAGAACGGAAGGATCGCGGACCCATTGAAGTGAATGGGTCTGTGATCCCCACGCGCCTGCCCCACGGACGGTGCCCGTGCATTGCGGACTGCAATTTGTGGTCCACAGCACGGGCTCGGGCTTCACACAGTCGTGTGAACGAGCCCTTAGGCTACATGCACATGACCGTTCAGTTTTTTGCGGTCCGCAAACCGCGTATCCGAAGCCGCCCGTGTGCCCTCCACAATTTGCAGAACGGAATGGGCGGCCCATTGTAGACATGCTTATTCTTGTTCGCAAAACGGATAAGAATAGGACATGCTATATTTTTGGGGGCGGAGCCACGGAACGGAGCAACGGATGCGGACAGCACACAGAGTGCTGTCCGCATCTTTTGCGGCCCCATTGAAGTGAAAAAAATGCGTCTTGGATGCAGACCACAACAACGTCCGTGTGCATGAGGCCTTACACTGAGAAGCAATAATAGATCATTGCATAGCATGGGGATGTGCGATCCATGCTCTTGTTTTGGAGTTTTACCAGTGTCTGTCTCTCTCCCATTTGCCCCAGGTGATTTTAATTAGCAGGAGACTGCAGAAAGGTTTATAAGCTCCTACTAGGCCTCAGTTTGTAATGCCTGAGACCACATGAAGAGGTGAGTGGTTGACAGCTGTTCATTGTGGGTTGGTACGGCCAGGGGGTGGCGGTCCTATGCATTTTGAATTTTTTTTTATTAGAAAGCCTCATGTATGTTATGTAGAATAGGGCTTGGTATACAATTATTTAAACTGAGAAGTGATGTGAACTGTGCCAAAAGGCAATAATTGATGATCCTTTCATTTTTTTATTTTTTTTCCCTTCCTTCCACTGGCCATTCTCCATTCACCTGGGGGCTTGGCACTGTCACTGTACATCATGCTGGGCACCGAGCAATCATTTCACATTCACTCCAACATCTATCAGGCCCTGGAGCAGCCCTCCTAGAATTTTTTTTGCAAATTAAATGGGTGAAGCCTGACTGGGCTGGAACGCACGTGATGCAGATGAGTTGAGTGCTCTGATGGGGTGCAGTTGTACAGTCTGTAACTGTGATTGTTATGCCCCTGGGGATATTAGTAACTCATATGACACTGTTGTGTATTAAAGTCAGATATTGTTGCACACCATTTTTGAGGTAAAATCTGGGACTTTTCCCTACTTATGACACTTTTCCAGAGTGATGAGAAAAAGGGGCATGGTGTTAGTGGGGAAACAGATCATTAGGCCTGGGTCATCAATTTCAATGCCAGCATGGAAGCAAATGTAGAGTTAAGGATGTTACATGGCTTGCTGGACAAAGTGCCAAACTTGTGTAGAGGCTTGCCCCTATGTATAACTTTAGCGCTTCTTTCGGCAGAGCAGTGTGAAAAATTATGTTCTTAAAGGGTCTCTGCAGTTTGTTTAAACGGATGATCTATCACTGTTTACCACAGGCCCAGTGACGTCACGACTAGTATCAACTGGGCGGGGCTAAGCACCATTCAAGTGAACAGAGCTTAGCCCCGTCCAGGCCAGTTGATGCTAGTAGTGATGTCACTGGGCCTGCGGTAAACAGTGAGAAGGCCGCGGTGCTCCTGGAGCACAGCTGCCTTCTCAAACAGCTGATTGGAAGGGGGTCCCGGGTGTCGGACCCCCCGCTGATCAGATGCTGCTGATCTATCTAGAGGATAGATCATCAGTTTAAACCAGAGCTGTGCAACCTGTGACTCTCCAGCTGTTGTAAAGCTACAACTCCCACCGTGCCCTTCTGAAAGCTGTAGGCTGTCCAGGAATGATGGGCGTAGTAGTTGCAACAGCTGGAGGGCCGCAGGTTGAGCATGCCTGGTTTAAACAAACTGCAGAACCCCTTTAATAAATGTCCCCCTTATTCAATATGAATGAGTTTGATGCTGAGTTGCTGCTTTGAGGCAGGTAGTGTATTTAGGACATTTTGTAGGGACATTGATCAAGACCGGCATTTTTATCGCCAATCTTGTTTCCCTCTGAGCAACTAGAGGTTTTGCCAAATTTATGCTGAGGCACAGGGCTGTCATAAATTTGGCGCATCCCCCCGTCCGCAGTGCAACATACTTGGAGGCTGCCATAGATTTCTGTCTTAATTCATTGCTGAAATCTGGTGTGAATGGAGATAAATGTGCCACCTCCTTTTTTCGACACTTCTGAAAAGTTGCAAATATGGCATGAGCCAAAATTGGCTTTTTTTGTTTTTATGCCACAATAAGGCCTCGTGCACACAGCACGGACCCTGCATCACGCCAATGACGTCTTCTCTTTCGGTGATGTCATCGGCGCAGGCGCACTGAGGGAGTTCTGAGGAGACAAGCCTCCTCATCTCAGAGCGCCTGCGCCGAATGAACAGAGGCGCGCGATTTTTAAAATGCTGACAGGGCCGGCCGGAGGAGGAGATCGCGGCTGGCCCTGTCAATCAACACGACAAGGGGGCAGTTTTTTGCGGCGGCTACCAGCAAGTAGCCGCCCTACTTGCTGGTAGAGACCTGATTTACATATTATAAAACTTTGTTTTTATAAGAAACGGCTGAATGAAAGAAAGTAACACCATTCTATTTGCATATATCGCACTATAAGGAATGTAACTAGCCCAAAAAAAAAATATGACTTTAGTGGGGTGACAGAAGCCCTTTAAAGTTATTACCACATAAAGTGACACGTCAGATTTGCAAAAAAAATGGCCTGGTCCTTAACCACCTCCAGACCGCCTAACGCAGATTCGCGTTCCGGAGGTGGCAGCTCTGCGCAGAGTCACGCATATATGCGTCATCTCGCAAGAGCCGTGATTTCCTGTGAATGCGCGTGCGTTCACAGGATCGGAAGGTAAGCGAGTGGATCTCCAGCCTGCCAGCGGCGATCGTTCGCTGGCAGGCTGGAGATGTGATTTTTTTTTTTTTTTTACCCCTAACAGGTATATTAGACGCTGTTTTGATAACAGCGTCTAATATACCTGCTACCTGGTCCTCTGGTGGTCCCTTTTGTTTGGATCGACCACCAGAGGACACGGGTAGCTGTGTAAAGTAGCACCAACCACCACTACACTACACCCCTTCCCTGTCACTTATTAACCCCTTATGAACCCCTGATCACCCATGATCACCCCATATAGACTCCCTGATCACCCCCTGTCATTGATCACCCCCCTGTAAGGTTCCATTCAGACGTCCGTATGATTTTTACAGATCCACGGATACATGGATCGGATCTGCAAAACACATACGGACGTCTGAATGGAGCCTTACAGGGGGGTGATCAATGACAGGGAGGTGATTACCCCCCTGTCATTGATCATCCCCCCCGTAAGGCTCCATTCAGACGTCTGTATGATTTTTACGGATACATGGATCGAATCCGCAAAACACATACGGACGTCTGAATGGAGCCTGACAGGGGGGTGATCAGGGAATCTATATGGGTGATCACCCCCCCCTGTAAGGCTCCATTCAGACATTTTTTTGGCCCAAGTTAGCATTTTTTTTCTTACAAAGTCTCATATTCCACTTGTGTCAAAAAATAAAATCTCACATGAACTAACCATACCCCTCACGGAATCCAAATGCGTAAAAAATTTTTAGACATTTATATTCCAGACTTCTTCTCGCGCTTTAGGGCCCCTAAAATGCCAGGGCAGTATAAATACCCCACATGTGACCCCATTTCAAAAAGACACCCCAAGGTATTCCGTGAGGGGCATATTGAGTCCATGAAAGATTGACATTTTTGTCCTAAGTTAGCGGAAAGGGAGACTTTGTGAGAAAATACAAAAAAAAAATCAATTTCCGCTAACTTGTGCCAAAAAAAATAAAATTCTATGAACTCGCCATGCCCCTCATTGAATACCTTGGGGTGTTTTCTTTCCAAAATGGGGTCACATGTGGGGTATTTATACTGCCCTGGCATTTTAGGGGCCCGAAAGCGTGAGAAGAAGTCTGGGATCCAAATGTCTAAAAATGCCCTCCTAAAAAAAATTGGGGCCACTTTGCGCATCTAGGCTGCAAAAAAGTGTCACACATGTGGTATCGTTCCATACTCAGGAGAAGTTGGGGAATGTGTTTTGGGGTGTCATTTTACATATACCCATGCTGGGTGAGAGAAATATCTTGGTCAAATGCCAACTTTGTATAAAAAAAAGGGAAAAGTTGTCGTTTGCCAAGATATTTCTCTCACCCAGCATGGGTATATGTAAAATGACACCCCAAAATACATTCCCCAACTTCTCCTGAGTACGGTGATACCACATGTGTGACACTTTTTTTTGCCGCCTAGGTGGGCAAACGGGAACACATTCCAAAGAGCACCTTTAGGATTTCACAGGTCATTTTTTACACATTTTGATTTCAAACTACTTTGCACACATTAGGGCCCCTAGAATGCCAGGGCAGTATAACTACCCCACAAGTGACCCCATTTTGGAAAGAAGACACCCCAAGGTATTCCATGAGGGGCATAGTGAGTTCATGGAAGTTTTTATTTTTTGTCACAAGTTAGTTGAATATAAGACTTTGTAAGGAAAAAAAAAAAAATTTCCGCTAACTTGTGACAAAAAATAAAAAGTTCTATGAACTCACTATGCCAATCAGTGAATACCTTAGGGTGTCTACTTTCCGAAATGGGGTCATTTGTGCGGTGTTTGTACTGTCTGGCCATTGTAGAACCTCAGGAAACATGACAGGTGCTCAGAAAGTCAGAGCTGCTTCAAAAAGCGGAAATTCACATTTTTGTACCATACTTTGTAAACGCTATAACTTACCCAAACCAAATTTTTTTGACCCAAACATTTTTTTTTTATCAAAGACATGTAGAACAATAAATTTAGTGAAAAATGTATATATGGATGTCTTTTTTTTTTTTTTTGCTAAATTTTACAACAAAGTGAAAAATGTCATTTTTTTTGCAAAAAAATCGTAAAATTTCGATTAATAACAAAAAAGTTAAAATGTCAGCAGCAATGAAATTCCACCAAATGAAAGCTCTATTAGTGAGAAGAAAAGGAGGTAAAATTCATTTGGGTGGTAAGTTGCATGACCGAGCAATAAACGGTGAAAATAGTGTAGTGCAGAAGTGTAAAAAGTGGCCTGGTCATTAAGGGGGTTTCAGCTGGCGGGGTTGAAGTGGTGAAATATTCCAGGGTCCGTAAGGGGTTAACAGCCACTGATTGATCACAAAGAACTTATCCTTTTTACATTCCATGTTTTATGTGATGTTTTTCTTCTGACAGTGATGTTCAAATCTTTGTTCTCATATTTAACAATGATGTATTTTTTCATCAGAATTTTTTTATAAATATTATAACATTTTAATATCCTAATAGAGTAACATAATTAGCATTGCTTTAAATGCTGATGGCTTTTAATTTCTCAAAAGGGCCATCAAGTAACACATTTAAAGGGGTTGTCTATTGGCAAACAAATGTTTTATTGCTTATGAAATGTAAAATCATTAAATTTACTAATATACTTTATGGTTTAAATCTGTGTGGCTTGTCCTATTTCAGACTCCACCTACTCGTAGTTCCAGCAGCTGCACATTTGCATTTGTTCTGACAGCCTGTCCCCTTCTTCCTCATGACTGATGTAAATACAGAGAAGTGGCCTGGCTTCGGGCTTTTTTTTTTTTTTTTTTTTTTTGTTTTATGTTTTTTTATTGCCGCCCCTATGTGAAACCATTTATTTCAATGGCGCTGCAAAAAACAGAAATTACTGTGTACATTCCATATGTCCGTTCCCGAAAAATAGAACATGTCCTATTCTCGCCCACTTTGTGAACAAGGACAGGCATCGTTACAATGGTCATATGCCTGAAATAAGCCAGGCAGCCAGCCCCTTCAAGCACATCGCCAACACCGCCTGTGTCGGAATGAACACAGATATTCAGCTGTCGGGACCATGAGAGGAAGTCTGAAATGGGATGATCCACACAAATTTAAATACTATTAGTAAATTCAATGATTAAACATTAAAAACATAAAAAGTAGAATGTGTCTTTCTGCTGCTGGACAACCCCTTTCATTTTAATAGCTTTTCTAAACTGCAATAACTATAGCTACAAATATATCGAATTATTAACTTTTCAGGTCCTTATACCTACCTCCAAAAAAATATATACGCTAACATGAATTCTGAAGAATTCAGAAACAGAGGAAAGGAGATGGTGGACTACATTACAAATTACCTTGAACAGATAGAATTAAGGCAAGTTTATCCTTCTGTGGAACCTGGATACTTGCGACCCATGATTCCAGATTCAGCCCCGGAAGAAGGAGAGACATATGAAGATATCATGAAAGATGTTGAGAGAGTTATCATGCCTGGGGTAAGAGTTACATGTATAAAGATCACTAGTAACAGATATTAAACTTGTAGGGGTCCTCTGGGAATTAATAAAATAAAATTTTACTGAAAATACTTTTTTTTCTTACAAACATTGTTACACAGTATCAAAAAGGACCAATAACAATGTTTTCAGTGCTGTATAAAATAATTACCAATGTATAATCCCTCTCCCTGTGACACACTAACTGAAAGATAACCCTCTAAGGCTGAGTTCACACGGGCGAGATTTCCGCGCGGGTGCAATGCGGAAGGTGAACGCATTGCACCCGCACTCAATCTGGACCCATTAATTTCTATGGGGCTGTGCACATGAGCTGTGATTTTCACACATCACTTATGCGTTGCGTGAAAATCGCAGCATGCTCTATATTGTGCGTTTATCAAGCAACGCAGGCCCCATAGAAGTGAATGGGGCTGAGTGAAAATCGCAAGCAAGTGCGGATGTGGTGCGATTTTCATGCATGGTTGCTAGGTGACAGTCTATTCACTGTATTATTTTCCCTTAGAACATGGTTATAAGGGAAAATAGCATTCTTAATACAGAATGCATAGTAGGTGGTCAATTGAGGGTTAAAAAATAAAATAAAAATTAACTCTCCTTCTCCTCTTAATCGCGTAGCTGCCGGTCTCTTACTACTTGAATGATGAGCTGCCGGCTAAATGACCTGTGGTGATGTCAGATCACATGGTTCCATCACATGGTTCCATCACATGGTTCCATCACATGGTTCCATCACATGGTTCCATCACATGGTTCCATCACATGGTTCCATCACATGGTTCCATCACATGGTTCCATCACATGGTCCATCACATGGTTCCATCACATGGTCCATCACATGGGTCCATCACATGGTCCATCACATGGTTCCATCACATGGGTCCATCACATGGTCCATCACATGGTCCATCACATGGTCCATCACATGGTCCATCACATGGTCCATCACATGGTCCATCACATGGTCCATCACATGGTCCATCACATGGTCCATCACATGGTCCATCACATGGTCCATCACATGGTCCATCACATGGTCCATCACATGGTCCATCACATGGTCCATCACATGGTCCATCACATGGTCCATCACATGGTCCATCACATGGTCCATCACATGGTCCATCACATGGTCCATCACATGGTCCATCACAGTAATGGGCCCTGGCTGGCCACATTTGTACCTGGCCTCTGCTGTTGCAAAAAACCTCCCTCTGAGTCACTTCTAAGAGACTGGCCTGAAAGTGCTAAAAAGGACCCCTCTTCCTCCTGGGCCACCTCCTCTTCCATCATCGCCCTAAGTGTTTTCTCAAGGAGACATAGAAGTGGTATTGTAACGCTGATAATGGCGTCATCGCCACTGGCCATGTTGGTGGAGTACTCGAAACAGCTCAACAGGGCACACAGGTCTCGCATGGAGGCCCAGTCATTAATGGTGAAGTGGTGCTGTTCCGCAGTGTGACTGACCCGTGCGTGCTGCAGGTGAAACTCCACTATGGCCTGCTGCTGCTCAGTCTGTCCAGCATGTGCAAGGTGGAGTTCCACCTGGTGGGCACGTCGCATATGAGGCGGTGAGCGGGAAGGCCAAAGTTACACCGTAGCGCAGACAGGCGAGCCGCGGCAGGATGTGAACGCTGGAAGCGCGCACAGACGGACAGCACTTTATCCAACAGCTCTGACATGTCGGGGTAGTTGTGAATGAACTTCTGCACCACCAAATTCAGCACATGCGCCAGGCAAGGGATGTGCGTCAAACCGGCTAGTCCCAGAGCTGCAACGAGATTTCGCCCATTATCGCACACCGCCAGGCTTGAGGCTCACCGGCAGCAACCACTCGTCGGTCTGTTGTTCAATACCCTGCCACAACGCCTGCGCGGTGTGGGGCCTGTCCCCAAACATGAGTTTCAGAATGGCCTGCTGAAGTTGGTGGGGAAGGTGTGTGACTGACTGGATGAGCAGGTGGAAGAGGAGGAGGAGGCGGCTACAGAAGGCAAAGAATGTTGCCCTGCGATCCTTGGCGGCGGAAGAACGTGCGCCAAAGAGCCCTCCACCTGGGGCCCAGCCGCCACTACATTTACCCAGTGTGCAGTTGGGGAGATATAGCATCCCTGGCCATGCTTACTGGTCCACGTATCTGTGATTAGGTGGACCTTGCCATGGATGGCGTTGCGCAGTGCACACTTGATTTTTATCGGATACTTCGTTGTGCAGGGAAGGCACGGCTCTCTTGGAGAAGTAGTGCCGGCTGGGAACAACATACTGTGGGACAGCAAGTGACATGAGCTGTTTGAAGCTGTCTGTGTCCACCAGCCTAAATGACAGCATTTCATAGGCCAGTAGTTTAGAAATGCTGGCATTCAGGGCCAGGGATCGAGGGTGGCTAGGTGGGAATTTACACTTTCTCTCAAATGTTTGTGAGATGGAGAGCTGAACGCTGCCGTGTGACATCGTGGAGATGCTTGGCGATGGAGGTGTTGGTGGTACATCCTCTGTTTGCTAGGCATCAGGTGCCAACGTTCCTCCCGAGGCGGAGGAAGAGGCCGAGGCAGCAGCAGAAGAGGTAGCAGGGGTAGCCTGAGTGAGTTCCTTGTTTTTTAAGGTGTTTACTCCACTGCAGTTCATGCTTTGCATGCAGATGCCTGGTCATGCAGGTTGTGCTAAGGTTCAGAAAGTTAATGCCTCGCTTCAGGCTCTGATGGCACAGCGTGAAAACCACTCGGGTCTTGTCAGCACATTGTTTGAAGTACTGCCACGCCAGGGAACTCCTTGAAGCTGCTTTTGGGGTGCTCGGTCCCAGGTGGTGGTGACCAGTAGCAGGTGAACTCTCTTGGCAGCAGGTGTTCTGCTTTTGCTCCCTGCTCCCTCTTTTGCTACGCTGTTGGCTCGGTCTCACCACTGCCTCTTCCTCCGAACTGTGAAAGTCAGTGGCACGACCTTCATTCCATGTGGGGTCTAGGACCTCATCGTCCCCTGCATCATCTTCCACCCAGTCTTCCTCCCTGACCTCCTGTTCAGTCTGCACACTGCAGAAAGACTCAGCAGTTGGCACCTGTGTTTCGTCATAATCAGAGACATGCTGAGGTGGTATTCCCATGTCCTCATCATTAGGAAACATAATTGTGTGTCACTGCATTCTGCCTTCCACCGCTGGGGGAAGGGCTAGGTGGATGCCCTTGGGAAACCCTGCCAGCAGAGTCTTCAAACAGCATAAGAGACTGCTGCATAAGTTGAGGCTCAGACAGTTTCCCTGATATGCATGGGGGTGATGTGACAGACTGATGGGCTTGGTTTTAAGGCGCCATCTGTGCGCTTTCTGCAGAAGACTGGGTGGGAGATAATGTTGTGAACGTGCTGGATCCACTGTCGGCCACCCAATTGACTAATGCCTGTACCTGCTCAGGCCTTACCATCCTTAGAACAGCATTGGGGCCCCACCAAATATCGCTGTTCTGGCGGGTACTGGGACCTGAGGTAGTGGGTTCACTAGGACTTGTGGCTGTGGCAGAATGGCCACGTCCTGTCCCAGCACCAGAGGGTCCACTATCGCCACCACAACCATGTACGCATACCTTACTAGAGGTTTTCCTCATTGTTACCGTTCACCACAAGAAAAAAATGATTTGGCCCAATGTATTCAATTCAAATTCAGGCCTTTTGTACAGGCACCTAACACTATCTGGCTATCTATTTATGTACCGTATTACACTAATACAGGCACAGCAGTAACCACAGATTTAGGGGAGTATCAATTGTAGGCCTAGTATTTAGGCCCTGGATGATATCCTTTTACGGACAGAATTACACTTACAAAATATATAGGATTATGCTTTGAGCACTTGTATTTTAACACTTATTGTAATATACCCTTTAACGGAAAGAAATACACTTGGAGATGCACGCTGAGTGTAATATACCCTTTTACAGACAGATTTACCCTTGGCCTGCAACAGCAGAAACCACTGCTATTTTGGCAATTGAATTTCACCCCAGAAATATATCCTTTGCCAGACAGCAGACAGTATTACACTTGTCCTGCCACAGCTGGAACACCAGATTTAGGGAATTGCTATTTTTTGCTAGTGAATTTCACCCCTCAAAAAAAGATACAAAATTTTATCCAGCCAAGCCCATGATGTAGGATATAGCAAAAAAAAACAACCTACAATTGATGGTTAAATGGACTTGGTGGCAGCTTGTGCTGGCGCACCACAAGACACAAAATGGCCGCCGATCACCGCAGAAAAGTGACAGAAAAACGCTCTCGGCAGCGTAAAAACAGTGAGCAATTAACTAGCAGAAGTTGAATGATTCACAGCTGTAGATCGATCACTTCATTGTGTTTTTGCTGAGTTAATCCCTGCCTAATCTCGCCCTAACAGCAGCTGCATCCTCTCCCTACACTAATCAGAGCAGAGTGATGTGCGGCGCTACGTGACTCAAGCTTAGAGGCTGGGTCACATGGTGCTCTGGCCAATCGCAGCCATGCTAATAGTAGACATGGCTGTGATGGCCTCTTGGGGCAAGTAGTATGACGCTTCTTGTTTGGCTGCTTTGCAGGCTTTCAAAATTCGCCGAACAAACCTGAATTGTTAGGTAAATGTTCGGGTCCGTGTCACGAACACCCCAAAATTCGGTACGATTTAGCCGGCAGTTCATCATTGAAGTAAGAAGAGACCGGCAACTATGCGATTAAGAGAAGGTGAGTTTAATTAAAATATATATATATATATATATTTTAACCCTCAAATGACCACCTACTATGCATTCTGTATTAAGAATGCTATTTTCCCTTATAACAGGTTATAAGGGAAAATAATAACATCTACACAACACCGAACCCAAACCTGAACTTCTGTGAAGAAGTTCAGGTCTGGGTACCAGTCGGTTTTTTCACGCGTGTGCAAAACACATTGCACCCGCGCGATAAAAACTGAACATCGAACGCAATCGCAGTCAAAACTGACTGCAATTGCATACCTACTCGCGCGGGTTTGTTGCAATAGACCGGGACGCATCCGGACACGCTCGTGTGAACTCTGCCTAAGGAAGCTGTATATTCCCCAAAGTACCTCTCAAAGCCTTTTGCAAATACCATCTAGTCAGAGCGGGATCAAGTGATCTACCCATTCACTCTATCACAGTAATGTGACATAAACAGTCTGCATTTACCAGTGGCATCGCCAGAGGGGGCCACTGCCCCCCAACTATAATGTCCCCCCCAAGTGAGCCGCTGCAGTTGGGCACAGGGAGATGAGCGCTTCCATTGCGCTAATCTCCATAGTAATCTGCCTGTGCTGCGGCGGTACAGGAGAGGGAGAGGCGTGTCCCTTCCTCTGATAGGCTTCAGGCACATCAGAGGCCGACGCAGGTGGCGCGATGACATCATAGTTTTACTGGCACATTTTGGGGGGGGGGGGGGCTCTTGGTACTGGCACATTGGGGGGGGGGCTCTTGGTACTGGCACATTGGGGGGGCTCTATAGGGGCATCTACTGAGGCCACAAAGAAGGGGTATTTTATATGGGAGGCTCTGTACAGTAGCATTTTATACAGTATACCTCTACACTGTGTAGTCTGTTCTAGAAGCACCCTTGTTCTGTGGCGACGGACAGAAAATCTGGAAGTGCCCCTCCCGAGACAAAGCTCTGGACCACTCACAGGAGTGTACATTTCTTCTAAACTGTAATCCGTATGCTGACATGCAGAAATCGGCACTCGCTCGGTAACAACTAACAGGCAGTGCCTGTAGGCTGTAGCCTGGCCTTGTTACCGAAGATAGCCGGGTGGTGTACGGTTAAGGTACTAGTAGAGATGAGCGGCCGCTTAATCCTGATTTAAAGTTGGTTACTGCAGGATATGGATTAGTTTAGAAATGTCAAATGTACACTTGTGAGAGGCGGGGAGGGAGATCTGTGGCCGGCACTGTTATAGGGAGGGAGATCTGTGGCTGACACATATAGCATAAGATGCTATATACGGTATGTCATCCACAGATCCCCCCCCCTTCATAGCAGTGTCATCCACAGATCCCCCCCCCCCCTTCATAGCAGTGTCATCCACAGATCCCCCCCCCCTTCATAGCAGTGTCATCCACAGATCCCCCCCCCCCCTTCATAGCAGTGTCATCCACAGATCCCCCCCTTCATAGCAGTGTCATCCACAGATCCCCCCCCTTCATAGCAGTGTCATCCACAGATCCCTCCCCCCCATAGCAGTGTCATCCACAGATCCCTCCCCCCCATAGCAGTGTCATCCACAGATCCCTCCCCCCCATAGCAGTGTCATCCACAGATCCCTCCCCCCCCATAGCAGTGTCATCCACAGATCCCCCCCCCCATAGCAGTGTCATCCACAGATCCCCCCCCCCCATAGCAGTGTCATCCACAGATCCCCCCCCCATAGCAGTGTCATCCACAGATCCCCCCCCCCATAGCAGTGTCATCCACAGATCCCCCCCCCATAGCAGTGTCATCCACAGATCCCCCCCCCCCCATAGCAGTGTCATCCACAGATCCCTCCCCCCCATAGCAGTGTCATCCACAGATCCCCCCCCCCCATAGCAGTGTCATCCACAGATCCCTCCCCCCCCATAGCAGTGTCATCCACAGATCCCTCCCCCCCATAGCGGTGTCATCCACAGATCCCTCCCCCCCATAGCAGTGTCATCCACAGATCCCTCCCCCCCCATAGCAGTGTCATCCACAGATCCCTCCCCCCCATAGCAGTGTCATCCACAGATCCCTCCCCCCCATAGCAGTGTCATCCACAGATCCCTCCCCCCCCCATAGCAGTGTCATCCACAGATCCCTCCCCCCCCATAGCAGTGTCATCCACAGATCCCTCCCCCCCCATAGCAGTGTCATCCACAGATTCCCTAGCAGTGTCATCCACAGATTCCCCCCCCCCATAGCAGTGTCATCCACAGATTCCCCCCCCCATAGCAGTGTCATCCACAGATTCCCCCCCCCCATAGCAGTGTCATCCACAGATTCCCCCCCCCATAGCAGTGTCATCCACAGATTCCCCCCCCCCCATAGCAGTGTCATCCACAGATTCCCCCCCCCCCATAGCAGTGTCATCCACAGATTCCCCCCCCCCATAGCAGTGTCATCCACAGATTCCCCCCCCCATAGCAGTGTCATCCACAGATTCCCCCCCCCCCATAGCAGTGTCATCCACAGATTCCCCCCCCCCCCATAGCAGTGTCATCCACAGATTCCCCCCCCCCCCATAGCAGTGTCATCCACAGATTCCCCCCCCCATAGCAGTGTCATCCACAGATTCCCCCCCCCCCATAGCAGTGTCATCCAGATTCCCCCCCCCCCATAGCAGTGTCATCCACAGATTCCCCCCCCCCCATAGCAGTGTCATCCACAGATTCCCCCCCCCATAGCAGTGTCATCCACAGATTCCCCCCCCCCATAGCAGTGTCATCCACAGATTCCCCCCCCCCATAGCAGTGTCATCCACAGATTCCCCCCCCCCCATAGCAGTGTCATCCACAGATTCCCCCCCCCCCATAGCAGTGTCATCCACAGATTCCCTCCCCCCCATAGCGGTGTCATCCACAGATTCCCTCCCCCCCATAGCGGTGTCATCCACAGATTCCCTCCCCCCCATAGCAGTGTCATCCACAGATCCCTCCCCCCCCCCATAGCAGTGTCATCCACAGATCCCTCCCCCCCCCCATAGCAGTGTCATCCACAGATCCCTCCCCCCCCCATAGCAGTGTCATCCACAGATCCTCCCCCCCCCCATAGCAGTGTCATCCACAGATCCCTCCCCCCCCTCATAGCAGTGTCATCCACAGATCCCTCCCCCCCATAGCAGTGTCATCCACAGTTCCCTCCCCCCTATAGCAGTGTCATCCACAGATCCCTCCCCCCCCATAGCAGTGTCATCCACAGATCCCTGGATCTATTTACATTATTGTTTACTTCAGTCCATTATGACAAACTAGGACACTTACACAGTCCATGCTAAAGGTCAGAAAGGTGTTGCCCACATTTGGGGGAACACTGCATTTTGGGGTTTGCCTATTAGATTTATTGGTCATAGGTGCAAGATTACGAGCAAGATTTTTTAAGTAAAAAAGGCAAGATTTGTCTGGTCTCGCTCTACCCTATGTTTAAAAGTCTGCCAGACCCTTGACTAATGTGAGACCACCTTCAGATCATCTAATTGTTTTGAAATATTACTTTAGTATAAATATATTCCCAAATACCTTTCATTAGTTATAATGGCTCATTTTGTCTAGGGAGCAATCATTAGGAGAAATAAAATGGCCACTGTCTTATTGGTACACAAAATAACCTGTCCTAATCACACAGGAGGCCAAGTTACTTCACAACACTGAGATAAAGAGCTGCCTTATCCTCCTCTCTGCTCTTCCTGTCAGGGATTATGAGCCTGAATACAGTTTAATATGAACTTCAGCTGAATATCTGTAGGAATGGAGGTCATGAGGAGACACAAACATTAAACCAAATTTGTGTGTGAAAGATGCCTAAGGCAGCTGTCAGATGAGCGACACTGATTGTGTCAGGAGGATCTGTTCAGGGAAAAACTGATGGATTTGAACGCAAGTTCAATCTGTTTTTTCCCCCCTCGCTTATGACTGCACCCTTGGATAGTGTCTGCCCTCTGCTCAGGACAAGAAACTGGAACCACAACCACTTTAAAAGGAGGGATCAACCTCCTACATGCCAGTTCTGTTTCCTGTCCTAAGGGACAGGGTTGGATATCCACAGCCACGAGGATCTAAGGAGTTGCGGGCACCCCGTGTATTTAATTATAAGGAGGGCTTACCCTGTGGCATAAGACTTCTGAGGAAGCTGCTGCAGAGCCTGAACCTCTGACTTTTCCTCCTGCTCCGGTCCCTTCTCGGTTCGGGAGGTGTGCATGCCTCCCGGACACGCGGACCTCTGCAGCCGTGTCCATATGTTCGGCTGCCGACATTTGACGCACTTCCGGTTTCCGGCAGTAGGAGGAAGCACAAAGCTGTAGACCAGAAGTGGGGGGAGATGGTGCACGCACGGCAGAGTTTAAGTTCAGCCAGCTCATACTGCTAGCGGGAGAAGAAGCTAGCAGTCTGTTTCTCCATTTTTGGCTACTATAGCGCATGACCATGGAGCAGACACAGCGCGCAGATCCCACTGAAACCGCCAATGAATCTTTGGTACCATGGTGGGGTAAGAGGGGTGAGTACCCCAAACTCTAAAGCTCCATTTGATGAGGAAGTCTCTGCTCATTGGGATAGGCCCCAAAACTAGATGCTCCAGTCGCCAAGATTTCCAAAAAAAGCGGCCCTTCCCTTTGAAGACATGGGCTCCCTAAAGGCCCCCATGGATAGAAGGGCTGAAATTTTTTTTAAACAGCTGGGAGGCTACGGCGGGAGCTTTAGACCTGTCATTGCGGCCACTTCCGTGGTTAGATCTCTAAAAATTTAGATGAAAGATTTAGAGACTCATATAAAGGAGGGAACCCTTAGAGCAGCTGTTGTCGTCATGTTCCACTATTTTTAATGCCATTAATTTTCTAGCCGGTGCAATGGTGGATTCGTAAAAATTTTCTGCTAGAGCTACTTCCCTATCTAATTCAGCACGTAGTCATTTGGTTGAAGGATTGGAAGGGAGATTCTACCTCCAAGGCCAAACTATGCGCTATTCCATGTCAGGGAGAATTTTTGTTTGGCCCGGTCTTGGATGATTTGCTTGAGAAGGCTTCAGACAGAAAGGGGTTCCCTTCCACTAGTCAGCAACCTTCTAAGAGACCCTTCCATTCTCAGACAAATAAGGGTGGTTACAGGAGAAAGGAGGTGTCTAGGCAGACTTCAGGTACTACCAGTAGGTCCAAGGGATATCAATTATTTTTTTTTCCCCAGAGCAGAGGCCTAAAAGAAGCAGCCACAATGATGCCAGGGCCCTGGTAGGTCGGCTTTCTCACTTCGCAGAACAGTGACAAAAGATATCAAACGGCCCATGAATAATAGCCATCCTAAGGGAGGGCTACAAGATACATTTTCAGAGGTTGCCGCCAGGAAGATTCATTATAACGATTATCGGTCAAGTCCTCAAACAGGCGGCCATAGCTTCAGAGGTATCTTCCCTATTAGAAAAGAATGTTCTGTTGGAAGTCCCAGTGCAGGAAAGAACAGAAGGGTTTTTATTCAACTTTTTTTTTTTTTTTTTGTAAAGAGGTCAAACAGTTCCTATCGTACAATAATACATTTAAAACTTCTGAACCAGTTTCTAGTGTACAAAAGATTTCGTATGGAAACTATCAAGTCAGTGATTTTTAAATCTGTTTCCAAATTGTTCTATGGCTTCCCTGGATCTCAGGGATGCCTACTACCATGTCCCTATACATCCCAGTCATCAAAAGTACCTAAGGGTAGCGGTTCAGTTGGAGGACAGGGTCCTGCACGTGCAATTTTGGGTGCTCCCCTTCGGGTTGTCGCAGGCCCCCAGGGTATTCAAAAAGATTATAGCAGAGATGATGGCCCATTTGAGGGAAAAGGATTTAGTCGTTATCCCATATCTGGACTACTTTCTCCTTCTCTCTGACATTCACACAGCTGGAGGAGAAGATTTCATGGTTCAGAGAAGTATTAGACAGATTAGGATGAGATCTAAACGTAGAAAAGTCCAGTTTGATGGGATGACCCTAGATTCCAGGTCACTGATATGCCTGCTTCCCCCTTCACAAAGCCTGTCTGATCAGATCCAGAGTTCAGTACCTGTCTTTTCATCGGTTCGTTTCCCTAAGACAAGCCATGTCAGTTTTAGGGCTTATGACAGCTGCCATTCCGGGGTGGAGTGGGCCCAGTTCCACTCGACCTCTCCAACTGCAGATTCTGGAAGTCTGGGACAGGAGTCCTTTGTCTTTCCTCGCTGGAGTGGTGGATGAATCTATCGAACCTCCGGGGGGAATTCCGTGGCAGAGACAAGATGTCCTACTCCTGACCACAGATGCAAGTCCTTACGGTTGGGGTGCCCACATACTATCCCTCCTTCAGGGATCTTGGGATCTAGAGATTCAGTCCCAATCACAATTTCAGGGAGCCATATGCCATCTGGATAGCCTTGAAGGAGTCTCCAAGTAATAAGAGGCAGTAATGTAAAAATGTCTGCAGACATGACTGCGGTAGCATACATCAGACAGGGAGGTACCAGATCCCTGAGTCTAATGTCCCTCAGTCAAAAGATATTTTGTCTGGCAGAGGATTCTTTTGTCAATTTCTGCAGTACATCTAAGAGGAAGGGACAATGTGACAGCAGACTTTAAGTCTCCATCTGCATCAAGGAAAACTGTCTTTGGACCAGCAGATATTCAACAAGATGCCTTATGTGGTCTTCCAGTGACAGACCTCTTTGCCACCAAAATCAACAGGAAGGTAAATGAGTTCTTCTCTTTGTTGAAGAGCATCTAACAGCGGTGGATGCTCTAGCTCAATCTTGGGGAGAGGGACGTTTGTGTTTCCTTAGTTATTGGAATAGTACTGGCGTGCAGGGGGTTGATCCCTCCTTTTAAAGTGGTTGTGGTTCCTGGTTTCTGCCCTGAGGGAGCAGACACTATCCAAGGGTGCTGTCATAGGCTCAAGGAAAAAATATTACTGATAAGTGTAATCACTATTTATTTATTTTTTTCTTCACCCGAACACAATGGAAGTCAATGGGAGAACCCTAGGCACCCCCTGCTCGGAAGAGAAGACAGTGTCTGGTTAAAAAAAAGGTTAGAAATTGATGGCAACACCATCAAAATGGTTTGGAAACAGCGTTAAGAGGATGGCTGGACGCGTCTTGGACTCCTCCTATTATCTATGACATACAATAGACAACTACACAAAGGCTATATGCCAAAAGCCAGGTATGTGCAAGCCATCAATCTATTCATGAGACAGATAACAGGCTTAGTCAACATACCTTACAATGGCAGCCTTGTGCACTGAGACATTCCAAACCAGCTCTCATCTGACTGAGAGCCGGTAAGCCTAAGTCACTTCAGATCTGTTGGATGACTTGAGTGGACCTGCACACCTAGATCAATATAATTAAAGTGACAAAGTTTTCTGATTGTCGTAACCTAATATTCAATAACCTTTCTATACAGTTTTGTCATGTAAAAACTAATTTGCATAAACATGGGCATATGGGAAAGACATGGAAATGAGCAGAATCTGCCTTGTTGTTCAGCTGAAAAACCACTTGCATGGAAAATTTGCGATCTACACTACTCATGGACAGCGCCATCTATTGGTTTCATAGTCTTATGACAAGACTATTAGTGTAGCCTTTTGCATGGAACATTTTCGATAAAAATTCGCGATTGCAAATATTCTAATCTACACTACTCCTGAACAGCGCCATCTATTGAATGCATAGCCTTGTCATAAGGCTATGAAACCAATAGATGGCGCTGTTCATGAGTCATTACAAGCAGGGCAATAGTCCGCAAATACACCCTAGCAAGCTTATATTACCGCATATAAAGTGCTACAAGATGTGTGAATGATGGCGGCAATCCAATATACACCTCAGTGTTAGTGCAGGCTATTATAGGCTGAGTGCTACACGGTGTTTGGACTCTGAGCAGTGTGCCCCACTTACAAGCGCCCCAACAAGATGAAAAGCACAATCTATTGGTTTCATAGTCTTATGACAAGAATAGTCTTGTCATAAGACTGAAACCAATAGATGGCACTGTTCATGAATAGTGTAGATTGCAAAGCTTCCATGCAAGTGGTTTTTCAGCTGAAACGAGGCATATTCTGCTCATTTGCATGTCTTTCCCATATGCCCATGTTCATGAAAATGAGTTTTTAGGCCTCTTTCACACTTGCGTTGTCAGGATCCGGCGTGTACTCCACTTGCTGGAATTACACGCCGGATCTGGAAAAACGCAAGTGTACCGAAAGCATTTGAAGACGGATCAGTCTTCAAAATGCGTTCAGTGTTACTATGGCAGCCAGGACGCTATTAAAGTCCTGGTTGCCATAGTAGTAGTGGGGAGCGGTATACTTAGTCCGTGCGGCTCCCGGGGCGCTCCAGAATGACGTCAGAGCGCCCCATGCACATGGATGACGTGCCATGCGATCATGTCATCCATGTGCATGGGGCGCCCTGACGTCACTCTGGAGCGCCTCGGGAGCCGCACGGACGGTAAGTATGCTGCTCCCCCGCTCCCCACTACACTTTACCATGCCTGCCAGGACTTTAGCGTCCCGGCAGCCATGGTAACAATTCAGAAAAAGCTAAACGTCGGATCAGGCAATGCGCCGAAATGACGTTTAGCTTAAGGCCGGATCCGGATCAATGCCTTTCAATGGGCATTAATTCCGGATCCGGCCTTGCAACAAGTCTTCAGGATTTTTGGCCGGAGCAAAAAGCGCAGCATGCTGCAGTATTTTCTCCGGCCAAAAAACGTTCCGTTCCGGAACTGAAGACATCCTGATGCATCCTAAACGGATTTCACTCCATTCAGAATGCATTAGGATAAAACTGATCAGGATTCTTCCGGCATAGAGCCCCGACGACGGAACTCTATGCCGGAAGAAAAGAATGCAAGTGTGAAAGAGCCCTTACATGACAAAACTGTATAGAAAGGTTTTTGAATATTATGTTAGGGTGACAGTTTTCTGATTGTCCTAATGATATTGATCTAGGTGTGCAGGTCCACCCAAGCCATCCAACAGATCTAAGTAACTTTGAGGTTTACTGGTTCTCAGTCAGATGAGAGTTGGTTTGGAATATCTCATAGTGCACAGGGCTGCCATTGTAAGGTATGCTGACTCAGCCTGTCATCTGTCTAATGGATAGATTGGCTGCATATACCTGGCTTTTGGCATATAGCCTTTGTGTGGTTGTCTATTGTATGTTGTAGATAATAGGAGTCCAAGACTCATTCAGTCTTCCTCTTAATGCTGTTTCCAAACTATTTTGATGGTTTCCATCAATTTTTACATTTATTTATTTATTTATTTATTTATTTTGTGAACCAGACACCCTCTCTCCAGAGCAGGGGGTGCCTGGTTTGATGCTCGGGTCTCCCATTGACTTTCATTGTATTAAATTGTACTCAAGCACCCGGAGTATTCGGCTGAGCACTCTGAAGTGCCGAGCATAGCGATGCTCGCTCAAAATAACTAACTACACATCTCCAAGCAACACTACAACTCCTAGAAACTATCAGTGATGAATGGATGTCCTCTAGATTCTTTCTGTTTTTACAGCAAGCTCTATTAACTTGTAAGGAGGCAGAGCTGCGTAAAACACATAATATATAACATGCGTTTGTTTTTTTGTTTTGTTTTCTTCCTGAATGGGGAGATGTGAGGAAAAAAACACCCTTGTATACAGAACCATTGAAACTAATGGGTCAAGATTCAGTCTATGTGCAATGCATTTGCTACATGCATTGCATTTGGACAGAAAACTTGCTTGTGTGAAAGGACCCTAATCAGTTTATTCTGGCATTTTTCAAGTTCTAAAGAAGTCTACTGGAAAAGCGGTATTCCTAGAGCATGCTACATTTTGAAAAAAAAAATCCTAAACCACTAACTGCTGCATTAAACACCAAAAACATAAAAAAAAATGCATGCAGTCACCCTTTATAAAGTTGTTAAAAATTAATAAACTTTAACTTATTGCTAATTAGTAAGTAATAAAATATAGATTATATATAGATATTTGTGGGGGGGGGGGGGGATTTGTTTTTTCCAGCATGTAATTACATTAGTGTTTTGGGTTTTCGTTGTGCATATTCACCTTGTTTCTCTTTCAACATTTTATTTCAGGTTACTCACTGGCACAGCCCATATTTTTTTGCGTACTTTCCAACTGCATCATCATACCCAGCAATGCTGGCTGACATGTTGTGCGGGGCATTAGGATGCATTGGCTTCTCTTGGGTGAGTTTGCCGACTGCTCTCAATACAGAAATATGCTTTGTGTCCATAGCTATTAAAACAAGATGCAGAGGGCATGCTATGTGAGATGAGCATCTAAGCAGATCTCAGTAGAAATCTGGACAAATGATGCTATATTTTTACCCTATGTAAAATTTAAGAGATCTATTCTACAATTTTTCTAATTATTTTGTTTATTTCTAATCATGTCAAGGCTGCAAGTCCAGCATGCACAGAGCTTGAAACGGTAATGTTAGACTGGTTGGGAAAGGCAATTGATTTGCCGGAACAGTTTCTAGCTGGCACGAATGGTGAAGGAGGAGGAGTAATTCAGGTAAGACCCTACCTTTGTAACAATTGGGACCTTTAGGCCCCCTTCACATATGAATCTGGTCTTGTTGGTTTCTTATGATTTTATGTATTCCCCCCCCCCCCCTCTTAATATCTGTATAAATTGTGTTTTAAGGCATTATAGGGGAGTGTATGAAAAATCACCTGTGAAAAAATGGCACTGCTACATCGGGAATAAAAATAAATAAAAATCTGCACCTTCAAGGTGTATAAGCTTTAAATGGCCAGTCTGCAATAAATGGGCACTGGCCTTGTGCACTCTGTATCACGGATGCAGACCTATTGATTTAAATGGGTCCACATCCACCAGATTCGACCGAAGATAGAACTTCACCAATGTTTTTGTGGTGCAGTGGCACAGATCAAGGAGCTTCTGTAGGCTTTCGGGTTCGTGCTTCCACACAACAAAAAGATAGGACATGTTCTATCTTTGGCCCTATGTTGTGGATTGTGGACCCATTCAAGTAAATGGGCCCATATCCAGAAGCGGAGTGCACACGGCCAGTGCCCATGCATTACGGACTGCAATTTGTGGTCTGCTGAACGGACACTGAGCAAGTACGCTTGTGCGGCACACTAACCTACCTAAACCTGATATTTTTGTTTCAGTCTGTGGTGGTAGCTTAACTCCTGGGCTAGTTTTTGATTTTTATTTTTTGTGAGCTGGGAAAAATCAGATTCGGCCACAAATCCAATTTGCGACCAAATCTGCAACAGATATGCTAAAAATTGGCGTGTATATATAACAAATAATGCCCCCTCCCTTCTAGAATGTATTCACATACAAACACAAAAGCACATGTTTTCGTTGATTTGAATGTTTATTCACACATCCTTATATTCCCACTGTGGAAAAGTGGATGCACTACTTGAGTCCATGATGTAAACCAACAGTTGGTCCCCAGAAATCCTTTTACCAGCCTACCAGTGCATGTGGAATACAGATGACAAACGGAGGGCAAAAAATGGGGAGACATGGACCAACAACCTTCACAGACCTCTTCATAGATAAAACACTAACATCTTCCCACGGATGTCATTGACGGACGCGTGAAAGAGGCCTAACAGAATTTAGTCAGATATTTTGATATCAATTCGTCAGCCATACTATAGTACTCAATAAAGCTACTTTCACACCTGCATTCGGTGCGGATCCGTCTTGTATCCGCACAGACGGATCAGCACCAATAATGCAAACGCTTGTATCCGTTCATAATGGATCTGTTTGCATTATTCTTTCAAAAAAAGTCTAAGTCCAAAAAGATCCGTCCTGACTTGCATTGAGGGCATGGATCAGTTTTCAATTGCACCATATTGTGTCAGTGAAAACAGATCTGTCCCGATTGACTTACATTGTAAGTCAGGACAGATTCGTTTGGGTCCACTTCACCAGGCGGACACAAACGCTGCAAGCAGCATTTTGGTGTCCGCCTCCAGAGTCGAAAGGAGGCAGAACAGAGCCAAACTGATGCATTCTGAACGAATCCTTATCCATTCAGAATGTATTGGGGCTAAACTGATCGTTTTTGGCCGCTTGTGAGATCCCTCAAACAGATCTAACAAGCAGACCAGGAAACGCCAGTGTGAAAGTAGCCTAAGTCGCAATGCAATTGTGAATATCAGTGCTAATAGTCAGATTTTAATGTAATTGAATTTCCAATAAAAACAAACCTTTTATTTGCTAGACCGATTATCAGTAAATGTCTGACACCGGAATAACTGACCTTTAGGAAAACAAGCGTGTCTTCAGCGTGATGTTATGTGTTGTAAACCATTTTATATTATTGATTTTCTATCTCCTCTGAAGTTACAAGAGGGAGAAAATCCCAACCGCTGTGACTGGAAAAGGCTAGAAGCAGATTACTGAGCCGAGCTGTAATTGCTCTGTTGGTAAACTATTGCCTGTGAAAATTGCCATGTAATTGCATTTGAAAACCTGCATCTTTCTGAGGCATCATTATCAGTGCGGTGTCTGAGGCAGCACTTGAAATGAGAGATGAAAGGAAGCACTCTATGGAAGCCAACATTTTACAGCTTCTGTCTTTACCATAGCAACTGCAATTAACTTTCATTCCTTTGAAATACTGAAATTTATTGGCAATGCAAAATCTTTTTGAAGTGTCATCAAACGGAGCAGTTCATTTATCCGTAGTTCCATGAGAACAACACCTTAGAAAAGGAAAGAAAACTATACTGGACAATCACAGTATGTCTCCTCATAGCCAACCATGTATTACAAAAAACATGGTGCATATCAATGTCAGTGATTCAGGAATGTCTTGTATTATCTGGAGCCCAAAACGAAATTCATTTTAGCTGCAACCACTGCCCAAGACCAGAGATCTGTGTAGCAGTGCAGACATTGAACTGGATGGGGTCCCAGTGTGACTCGCAAGTTGCTGAATCCAACACTGCTGGATGTTTGCGATTCCGGGGTTGTAGTCGCTGCAACATGCGAGTTTGGTTATTTCTCCATACTCCTTCTATACATGGGAAAAATGGCTGAAAAACACGTTTCACCGGTGTTAAAAGCGCTGTCCCTTTATTATATTGATGACTTAGGGCTCATTCAGGTGGCTGTATGCTGTCCGCAAAAATGCAGATCCGTTTTTGGCTGACTGTTCAGCATGTCATAAACGAATTGCATTCCGCATTTTTGCGGACCCGTAGACTTCAATGGGGCCACATCCTGATTTTCACTGACACGTATAGGAGGTGTTTTATTTTTTCCGCAGCTGTATAAAGGAAGAAAAGGGCCCCGTAGAAAATTAACAGGTCTGCATCTAATCCGCAACATAACGTATCAGCATTTTTACGGACAGCATACGGCCATCTAAATGAGCTCTTATCCTCAGGACAGGTCATCAATATCATATTGGCAGGAGTGCTGGGAGCTGGGGCACAGATCTGATATTGATTAGCTATCTCGAGGATAGGTCATTAATATAAAAAAGACAACCCCTTTAAGAAAGAAATGCCACAGAAAAAAACAAATTTGTGGGTAGAAACCTATTTAGTTGCCTCCCTTTCGTTAAGGGCTCATGCACATGAACTTATGTTCTTTCTGCTTCTGTTCCGTGTTTTTTTTTTTTTTTGCGACATATGCGGAACCATTCACTTTAATGGGTCCTCTAAAACAACAGAAGGTACTCTGTGTGCATTCTGTTTCGCATTTCTGTTCCGCAAAAAAGTTGTGCATGTCCTATTGTCTGCAAATCAGTCTGAGGCCCCATTAAAGTTAATAGGTCCGCAAAAAATACAGAATGCACACGGAACACATCCGTATTTTGCGGATCCATACTGTAGAAATGCTATGCCCAGCCCATATTGCTCATGTGTTTAGTGATTAAGTTACTGTTTCCGATCCGCAAAAAACGGATCGCATACAGAAACCATATGGGTATATTATGTGGAATAACTGAATGGAAGAGGAGTGAAAAAAAACCTCAGATACGGCACAACAGATCCTTAAACGGACCGCAAAATAACGGTTGTGTGCAAGAGCCCTAAAGAGGCTTTTCAGCAGCTACAGTGCACATTATGCAATTCTGTGTCCAAACAGGCAGAAAATGGTCTAAAGCCACCTTTTCAGCCATCTAAAATCTAAAAGTTGCCAGTTTGGCGTTTTTTTGGATTGTTATACATTGGCACTCTATCATTGTACAAAGTTTAGTAGATAATGCATTTCTACACATGGGAAAATAAAGCATGTTTCTTTGTTTGAAATAGAAGCCTACTGACTACATATGCCACCATATGCTTAATCTTCCATGGGGGGCTTACACTGAACCAAGCCTTATCTATCTATATAATAGGCACACAGGGTGGCACCTTTCAAATAATTCTCATTCAATTTGTAATGTTGCTATTAACAGGTTATCTTTTAAAGCAGCATAGGCAAAGCAAACATAAACACATGAACATGCAAAGACTATTTGGGCTGTTTCAGGGGTTTATCAATGGGTTGCTTGCAGTAACATTAACAGCTGTTTTGTCCTAGATGTTGTGAGGAGTCATGATAAGTCTTTCATTAAATATGTCAAATCCTCTCATGCTGTCGTCAGTAGACATTAGATTATCACGGAGATGATGTCAGTGCTTGATAAAGCTAATACTAATATCCGCAGAGACAATGCTCTCCGTTTTCTATTCCCACTGCAGCACAGAATTTATTAGAAAGGTAAATATGTAAAAAGCGGTTTTGTTTCCGTTTTCAGTCTGTGTGGTTATCGTGCTTAATTTGAAGGATAGCTTTGTTTTTGGGAAATATTTTACACAAATTCCTTCATAACTAGGGATGGAGCCTACAGAGAAGTATAACTGAAAGATTTTTCCACTTCACCACTATGACGGCCCCGAGAGATTGACCCCTGACCTCTGTAGGGGCAGGAACAGAGGTTTAAAAGGACCCCTCCCACCACCATTCACCAGTGTGTTCCTGCCCCTATAGCGGCCAGGACAGAGAAAAGTCCTCTCTGGCTTCAGGGAGGTGAAGTGGACCTCGTTTTTATTTTCAAAGGTACCTGGATGACCGCATCGGCGGTCCTTGTGGCCTCCCTTACGGGTCCATCATCCAGGTAAGCGTCCCCTGCTCTCCGGCGGACTTGTTCCAAAGCTGGCAGGGCGACGCTCCCTACCGGTGGGAAGCCTGCCCTGAGCTGCTGCAGGTCGCTTACCTCCTTGTGGGGGAGCCGACCGGAAGGACGCTCTGCATAGTCGCGCGCGTCTGACGTCACTTCCGGGTTGCCGGCGAAACCCGGAAGTAGACGGGGCCTCTCAATAAAGCGCTCCCAGCACTCTTCCCGCGGCGTTCTCTGCATCGATCGCTCGCCAGACATGTCGGACCAGGAGAGGGAGAGAGCCGCAGCAAAAGGAGCCACAGCTGAAGGAGCAGACCGCTTCAGAGCGCCCCTGCGTGAGTAGCCCACCTGGACAGCTGTGGCAGCTTCACAGACGCAGGGGGGGTCCGTATGTGTGCACACCCTTGTGTATTCACTGTTCCTTCTCCCTGGGGGTCTGCGGGTATACTGCACTAAGTTATGCTCCTATACCTGACTGGCATAAATTAATGGGCTGCCTCTCTCACTTTAGGCCAAACTACCTTTAAAAAAGTTAAAGAAGACCGCCAGATGCCTCCAGTGCTCCGTCCGGCTTCCTGAGGGCCATACAAAAAAGCTTTGCTTGGATTGCATCGCTAAAATAGTGAGAGAGGAACAGCCCTCAATTATGCAGGAGTTCAGATCCATGATTCAGGAAGAGGTTAAGTCTTCCCTGACCTCCCTCCGTGAGGATATCCGGGGGTCTCGCCCCCCTAAACGACCCAGAATGGTGGATATTTCTGACTCAGAGGATTTAGAGGACAATGCCTCATCCCCTAGAAAAGAGGACGAGGACCCCCTATCTGAGGGCGAGATCGTTGAGGACACTAAGAAATATTTCTTTACCTCCAGTGAGATGAGTGACCTTTTAAAGGCCGCCAGGGATACCATGGGGGTGGAGGATATCCAGCAACCCCATACGATTCAGGAGGAGATGTTTGGTGGATTGAAGGTCAAACGCTCCAGGAAATGGTGATGGATGAATGGGCCCATCCTGAAAAGAAACTAGGAATTTCCAAAGAGTTCAGGAACCGCCTTGTGTTTGACCCGTCAGATTCTAAGATTTTTGATGAGGTTCCTAGAATTGACGTCCAGGTGGCCAAGGTTAATAAAAAAAAACTCACTTCCATTTGAGGATTCCTGTCAGTTAAGGGACACTATGGAAAGGAAGGCTGACAGTTTGTTAAAAAAGTCTTGGGAGGCAGCAATGTTTAGCGTCAGGACCAACATAGCTGCTACTTCAGTCGCCAGGTCTATGTACCTATGGCTGAATGAACTAGAAAATCATCTAGTTAACAGGACATCTAGGGACCAGATACTCGATACTATTCCCCTACTAAAATCTGCCACAGGTTTTCTGGCGGATGCCTCCGCAGAGACGATTAGGTTCTCAGCCAAGGACGCCGCTTTGTCCAATGCTGCCCGACGGGCACTTTGGATGAAATCTTGGTCGGGGGACATCTCTTCCAAGATGAAGTTATGTTCTATAGCCTTCTCAGGGGAATACGTGTTCGGTCCTGTTCTGGACAGGATCCTTGAGAAGGCTACAGATAAAAAAAAGGGGTTCCCCGAAGAGAGGACCGCTAAAAGGAAAACTTCCTTTCGTGGTCAATTTTCCCAGAATAGCTCATTTCGTGGCAGGGGTAAAACCGGACGCTGGAGTTACCCAAAAGGAGGGAGGGGTAGAGGTTTCCTCCTTAATCCCCAAAACAAGGGAGGTGAGAAGCAGTGACGCCAGGATAGGGGGAAGACTATCCCAGTTTTTTGCTCAGTGGCAACGGACTTCTTCCAGCCCCTGGGCTCAAAATCTTGTCAGAATCGGTTACAGGATAGTTATCTCCCCCCCCCCCCCCCTCCAAATGTGTTTCTGGTTTCTCACCACCCATCTCCTTGTCAGCTCAGCCAGATCTGGAAGGAGGTTCAGAATCTCCGGGACTTAGGAGTGGTGATTCCTGTTCCCGAGCTTCAGCGGGGGCAGGGTTTCTACTCCAGCCTTTTCTTGGTAAAGGAACCCGGGGGTTCCTTCCGTATGATCATAAACCTCAAAAGGCTAAACAAATTTGTTACCTACAAAAAATTCAAGATGGAATCCCTAAATTCCACCATTCCTTTAATTCAAAAAAATGCGTCCCTCTGTACAATCGACTTAAAGGACGCATACTATCATGTTCCTATTCACCTCCAGTCTCAAAGATTCCTGCGATTCGAAATAAGGGATCACAGAGGGTCTGTTCACCACTTCCAGTTCGTGCCTCTCCCCTTTGGGCTGGCCTCAGCCCCAAGGATTTTCACGAAACTGGTGGTGGAGATGGTCGCCTCCCTGAGACCTCAGGGGGTGACGGTTGTCCCGTATTTAGACGATTTTCTACTAATTTCCAACTCTGTGGATCAGTCCATAGCAGACCGAGACATCTTCTGCTCCCTTCTGACATCCCTGGGGTGGGTGATAAACCTAAAAAAGTTCTCCCTAGTTCCAAATACCAGGGTAAAATTCCTGGGGGTCCTGTTAGGTTGTTAGTTATTCTGAATCTTTCTCCCAGCAGAAAGAATCCAGAACCTGCAGTCGGCTATCAGAGCCTTCCTAGGACATCGATCCTTCTCGTGCAGAGAAGCGATGAGTCTCTTAGGTCAGATGACAGCCTGAATAGTAGCAGTCCCTTGGTGCCAGGCCCATTACAGAACCCTTCAGTCCTGGCTTTTAAGGAAGTGGGACAGGAACCTATCATCTTTGGACAGGAAAATCCTGATCCTGGGCCACATAAAATCCTCAGTACGGTGGTGGCTTCAAACAAAGAACTTAACGAAGAGCATGGCCTGGTTCAGAACCCCAGCAGTGCTTATCCATACCGACGCCAGCGTAAAGGGGTGGGGTGCAAAAATTGCTTCCGATCTCTACCAGGGAGACTGGCCTCAAAGTATTGCAGCCCAGTCTTCAAACTACAGGGAGCTCAGGGCAGTTTGGGAGACAATACAGGTAGCCGCTCCAAAATTAAGAAACCAACATATAAAGGTCTATTCAGACAATGTAACGACCGTGTCCTACCTCAAACATCAGGGGGGCACACGATCTCAGAAACTAGAAGGTCTGTCCAAAAAGATCTTCCTCTGGGGGGGGAAAAGAACGTAAAGTCGATATCTGCAATTCATTTAAAAGGAAGCCTAAACTGTGCAGCAGACTTCCTCAGCAGGAATACCATAGACCAGGGATGTCTTCAATCTGATTGTCCAGAGGTGGGGTCTCCCTCTGGTAGACCTATTCGCTACAAGAATAAACGCAAAGGTATCAACCTTTTGCTCCCTAAACCCAAGGGACAGGCCCCTAGCGATCGACGCCTTCTCCCTACACTGGAACTGGGACATTGCATATGCCTTCCCTCCGTTCCCATTAATCCCAAAGGTCCTCCAGGGACAGAGCCAGCGTAATCTTGGTCACTCCGTACTGGCCCAAGAGGAGCTGGTTCTCGATTCTAACCAAACTCTCCTCTCAGGAAGCTTTTATTCTCCCAAGGAAGAAGGATATCCTGATCCAGGGGCCGGTTCTCCATCCCCATCCGGAAATCTTCAGTCTCTCGGCTTGGATCCTGAGTCCAACCTTCTAAGACGTAGAGGTCTCTCTGAGGGGGTTATTTCTACCTTGACAGCCAGCAGAAAGAAGGTGACAAACGCCATTTATTTAAAAATCTGGAAGAGGTTCTGCACCTGGTCGGGCGACAAAGCCCCAGATCAAACCAGACCGAATATACTGAAGATTTTGGATTTCCTGCAGAAGGGCCTAGAGTCGGGGTTAAGTCCTTCTACCCTTGGAGTCCAGGTCTCAGCACTTAGTGCATATTTTGATTCCGAATTAGCCAACCATAGATGGATCCAAAGATTCCTGAGATCTGCAGCCAGACTAAGACCTTCTCTCAGATCAAAGGTGCCTACCTGAGACTTAAACACCGTCCTTAACGGACTCACAGGTCCGCCTTACGAACCCCTGGACTCAAGTTCTCTGAAGCATCTTTCCCAGAAGGCGGCTTTTCTTATTGCTATAACATCAGCAAAAAGATTGAGCGAGATCCAAGCATTGTCAATAAGACAACCATACCTCACAATTCAGGACGACCGTGTCACCTTGAGGCTAGACCCGACGTTTTTACCAAAAGTAGTAACCGACTTCCATAGGAACCAGGAGATCATTCTTCCCTCCTTCTGTGAAAACCCTAAGAATTCTGGAGAAGAATGCTTCCATACCCTGGACGTTAAACGAACAGTGCTAAAGTACCTAGAGGTCACTAGAAACCTGAGGAAAGTGGACAACTTACTAGTGCTATTTTGTGGTAAAAATAAGGGGAAGGCAGCTTCCAGATCTACCATTGCCCGATGGGTAAAACAGACTATTACAGACTGCTACAGGATCGAGGGCATCAGTTGCCCAGAGGTCATTCGGGCTCACTCTACGAGAGCCATGTCGGCCTCTTTTGCTGAAAGAGCAGGAGCTTCCCTAGACCAAATATGCCGGGCTGCAACCTGGTTTAGTGTAAATACCTTCACTAAACATTACAGACTTGACTTATCCAGGTCCTCTGACCTGGCTTTTGGTCGCAAGGTCCTTCAGGCCGTTGCCCCACCCTAGGACGTATATAATTTGTCTCTCTGGGCCGTCATGGTGGTGAAGTGGAAAGCCGGAATTAGACTTACCGGTAATTCATTTTCCACGAATCCACCATGACGGCATGATATCCCACCCCGAAAATACATTTTACTCCAAAATTTGGTATGAACTTAATACCCAAAAAACAAAAAGGAAAAAAAAAAACACTTTGTGATTTTTCACTCATTAACTGGTGATTGTGGCACTATAATCTGGAACTCACTGGTGAATGGTGGTGGGAGGGGTCCTTTTAAACCTATCTCTGTTCCTGCCCCTACAGAGGTCAGGGGTCAATCTCTCTGGGCCGTCATGGTGGATTCGTGGAAAATGAATTACCGGTAAGTCTAATTCCGGCTTTCTGTTCTATGTTTTGGACCCACTCCTGGTTTTGGCTTCCTTAGGGCTCATGCAAAAGTGTTTTTTGTCCAGATCTAACCTTTATTTATTTTTTTGTATGTCGGCCGCTGACTAGTGTTGGGTGAGCACCAAAGTGCTTGAGTAGAACACTTTGTGATGCTTGGGTGTTCTACTGAGCACCATGAAAGTCAATGGGAGAACCCCAGTCACCCCCAGCTCTAAGGCCCCTTTCACACGGGCGAGTATTCCGCACTGAATCCGGACCTATTCATTTCTATGGGGCTGTTCACATGAGCAGTGATTTTCACGCATCACTTATGCGTCGCGTTATAAGGGAAAATAATACAATCTTCAGAACATCAATCCTAAGCCCGAACTTCTGTGAAGTTGTTCGGGTTTGGGTACCAAACATGTGTGATTTTTCTCACGCGCGTGCAAAACGCATTACAATGTTTTGCACTCGCACGGAAAAATCACGTGTTTCCCGCAACGCACCCGCCTCTCTATCCGGGCAAAAAATATGACGCCCGTGTGAAAGAGGCCTAAAGATGGAAGGGTTTCGAGACTCTAGTTCGGCATAGGGGTACCTGCTCTGACTCCATATATAGCTATATCCATATATGGAGTCAGTGCTTGGGGACACCCCAGTGTATTTAAATCTAATTTCTGGAAAGTTTCTGCCAGGATTTGTACTCCCAATGTGGCACATTAGAGGCAAGGACCATATCCACTCAACTATAAAGCTGAATGCTAAACTGTCAAAACTTTCATAGTAGTTTCTGATGTAGTGAGTATTCCTATTCAGCAGAAGACTTAATTTATATTTCTGTGCAGGCTAACATGTCCTTGCCTCTAATGTACAAGGTTGGGAGTTTAAATCCCAGCAGAAACATTTCAGAAATAGATATTTAAATTTATATATATTTTAGTCATTGTAAAAAAAAACGTATGGCACAAAATAAATGTGTAATTACAAAAAATTAAGATGTATAATCCTACTTCTGATTTATATATGAATGCGTAATATGTGGGCAACTACTGATGTTTTTAGCCATAATATATTTACATAATTATAAATATAATATATAAATCTATTAAGGCTAAAAAATGTATATGTATATGAACAGTGACTTCCACAGTGCCCGCCCCTTTAACAGTGGCCCCTCCCCCATGCATGTAGCAGTTGTGCTGTCATATGACTGAATATTTAAGGACCTGTAAACTGCTAATACCTGTGATCAGTTGTTATGGCAACCGAGAGTAGGACCTGCAAGCTTCTATTGGCTAATAAGGGATATGTTACCGTGTAAATGGCATTTTGGATTTAAGTGAAAGGCTTGCCGGCTTCTATTGGATAATGCAAGTCATTTTTGGGAAATCTCAGGAACGGTAAGTCCTAGAGAGCAGGACTAAAACCTTCCCGGACACCTGATGTACCTGTGCGCCAAATTTGAAGATCTGTACAGACGTTTGGTCGTGCATAAAGAACGTCCAGACAGATGTCTAGACAGAAACTCACTTTTACGTGCAGCAATCGCCTCCACTGTACGGGGGCTAGAGATCATTGCAGCAGTTGCTTTTCCCTACAGAAAATCATTGTTCCTGGGCAGAAAATCGCTATTTATACAGGCCAATTGGATGCACAGAAACAAAGGTTTTTGGTGCCTGCAGAAAGACACCATCACCTGATGAATGGCCATTTGCTTGTTTTATTGGGTGTTTGGGAGCACCTTTCTGGGTATGACCAAATGCTCAGTTTTGTATGCAGTTTTTGAAGACAAAACAAGGAGTGAATTAAAAAGAGAAGTTGTATCTTTTATACATTCTCTCCTCTTATGATCCACTTCTGATTTTTGGCTTCAAACTGCATACAAAAGAAACCCTGCATGTGTCAGCACCCTAATACCTGCCAATTAACGGGAAGAAGTGTTTCTACAAACTCACATCCCTGATTGGCCTGATTATCAGACCATGTAAAAGAAACATTAGCGTGGATCTAAAGTATTGGACTGCCCAGCTGTCCACTTTGTAATTGACTTATTTAGCTAAAGTGCACACACAGTATTCATTGTAAACTAAGCAAGATGTTGCTCCGTTCCAGAAAATACATTAAATTGTTAATGCAGACCCAGAATATGACCTCTATATGCCATTACAGAAATACAAGAAATGACTCATTTCACAGCCCATGAGTTACCTTTTAAAGGGAACCTGTCCCCATGAAAATGCAGTGCAATCTGCTGGCAGCATGTTAGAGCAGGAGGAGCTGAGCAGAGTGCAGACTGATATAGTTTTATGGGAAAAGATTCAGGAAAAGCTGTAATTTTTAATCTCTGCTCATTCTGTGCTTGGGATGTGGGCGGTCCTACGTGGTGATTGATCGCTATCTCTGTATGCCTATTCATTTAATTAATCTGATGGTTGCTGCACTAGCATCCAAGTGAAAATTGGTTATTTTCCTCTGGCCTTTTTGCCAATTATGTTGTCGATTAAGTGATATTTATTTTTATAATTTTGTTTTCTTTATTGCATTATTCTCCACCAAGAGGGGGCACTTTGGGGAAAAAATTATAACTTATAACTTCTTTCTTAGGGCACTGCAAGCGAAGCAACATTAATGGCTCTTCTAGCAGCCAGGACCAAGGTTACAAGGAGACTCCAGGCTGAAAACCCTGACTTAACTGACGCAGAAATTATTGGTCGTATGGTAGCTTATTCTTCAGACCAGGTATACATTATGGAAGAGTATGCTGTGAGATCATAAGTAGAGATGAGCAAACCCAAAATGTATAGTTTGGGTTCGTACCGAATTTTGGGGTGTCGGTGACACGGACCCAAACATTTTCGTAAAAGTCTGGGTTCGGTGTTCGTCGCTTTCTTGGCGCTTTTTCAAAGGCTGCAAAGCAGCGAATCAACAAGCGTCATACTACTTGCCCCAAGAGGCCGTCACAGCCATGCCTACTATTGGCATGGCTGTGATTGGCCAGTGCAGCATGTGACCCAGCCTCTATTTAAGCTGGAGTCACGTAGCGCCGCCCGTCACTCTGCTCTGATCAGTGTAGGGAGAGGTTGCAGCTGCGACGTTAGGGCGAGATTAGGCAGTGATTAACTCATCCAAAAGACTTCATTCAGTGATCGATCTGCAGCTGTGGATCATTGAACTGCTGCTATTCAATTGCTCACTGTTTTTAGGCTGCCCAGAGCGTTTTTCATTCACTTTTTTTCTGGGGTGATCGGCGGCCATTTTGTGTCTTGTGGTGCGCCAGCACAAGCTGCCACCAAGTGCATTTAACCCTCAATAGTGTGATTGTTTTTTGGCTAAATCCTACATCAGGGTCAAGCTGTCAAAGTGCATTTAACCATCAATAGTGTGGTTATTTTTTGGCCATATACTACATCAGGGGCAAGCTGAGCCTGTCACCAAGTGCATTTAACCCTCAATAGTGTGGTTGGTCAAGCTGTCACACCAAGTGCATTTAACCATCAATAGTGTGGTTGTTTTTTTTTGGCCATATCCCAGTCTAATTCTGTCTATAAACCTATACCTGTCACCCAGCGCCTAAATAGGCCTCAAATTTATAGTCAGCTAAATCTGTGGTTATTGCTGTGGCTGGGCAAGTTATTTAGTGTCCGTCAAAGCAGTTTTTGTTCTGGGTTGAAATACAATTCCCAATTTAGCAATTCTCTAAATTGGTGGTTACTGCTGTATCAGGCCTACGATAATTTTATCCCTAAAAGGGTATATTAGATTCAAGGTGCTGATAGGGTCATTCTGAATAACTTCACACACACGCTACTGTGCATATCCAAGTCTAATTCTGTCTGTAAATGTATACCTGTCACCCAGCGCCTAAATAATAGGCCTCAAATTTACTCAGCTAAATCTGTGGTTACTGCTGTGCCTGTATTAGTACGGTACCTACATAGATAGCCAGATAGTGTTAGGTGTCTGTAAAAAAAAAAAAAAAAAGGCCTGAATTTGAATTCAATACAGTAGACCAAATAATTTTGTTGTTGTGGTGAACGATAACAATGAGGAAAACATCTAGTAAATGACGTGGTGGTGTTAGTGGACCCTCTGGTGCTGGGAGAGGACGTGGCCGTTCTGCCACAGCCACACGTCCTAGTGTACCAACTACCTCAGGTCCCAGTAGCCGCCATAATTTACAGCAATATTTGGTGGGGCCGTTCTAAGGATGGTGAGGCCTGAGCAGGTACAGGCATTAGTCAATTGGGTGGCAGACAGTGGATCCAGCACGTTCACATTATCTCCCACCCAGTCTTCTGCAGAAAGCGCACAGATGGCGCCTGAAAACCAAGCCCATCAATCTGTCACATCACCCCCATGCATACCAGGGAAACTGTCTGTCTGAGCCTCAAGTTATGCAGCAGTCGCTTATGCTGTTTGAAGACTCCGCTGGCAGGGTTTCCCAAGGGCATCCACCTAGCCCTTCCCCAGCGGTGGAAGACATAGAATGCACTGACGCACAACCACTTATGTTTCCTGATGATGAGGACATGGGAATACCACCTCAGCACGTTTATGATGACGAAACACAGGTGCCAACTGCTGCGTCTTTCTGCAGTGTGCAGACTGAACAGGAGGTCAGGGATCAAGACTGGGTGGAAGACGATGCAGGGGACGAGGTCCTAGACCCCACATGGAATGAAGGTCGTGCCACTGACTTTCACAGTTCGGAGGAAGAGGCAGTGGTGAGACCGAGCCAACAGCGTAGCAAAAGAGGGAGCAGTGGGCAAAAGCAGAACAACCGCCGCCAAGAGACTCCGCCTGCTACTGACCGCCGCCATCTGGGACCGAGCACCCCAAAGGCAGCTTCAAGGAGTTCCCTGGCATGGCACTTCTTCAAACAATGTGCTGACGACAAGACCCGAGTGGTTTGCACGCTGTGCCATCAGAGCCTGGAGCGAGGCATTAACGTTCTGAACCTTAGCACAACCTGCATGACCAGGCACCTGCATGCAAAGCATGAACTGCAGTGGAGTAAACACCTTAAAAACAAGGAAGTCACTCAGGCTCCCCCTGCTACCTCTTCTGCTGCTGCTGCCGCCTCGGCCTCTTCCTCCGCCTCTGGAGGAATGTTGGCACCTAGATCCCTGGCCCTGAATGCCAGCATTTCTAAACTACTGGCCTATGAAATGCTGTCATTTAGGCTGGTGGACACAGACAGCTTCAAACAGCTCATGTCGCTTGCTGTCCCACAGTATGTTCCCAGCCGGCACTACTTCTCCGAGAGCCGTGCCTTCCCTGCACAACCAAGTATCCGATAAAATCAAGTGTGCACTGCGCAACGCCATCTGTGGCAAGGTCCACCTAACCACAGATACGTGGACCAGTAAGCATGGCCAGGGACACTATCTCCCTAACTGCACACTGGGTAAATGTAGTGGCGGCTGGGCCCCAGGCGGAGAGCTGTTTGGCGCACGTCCTTCCACCGCCAAGGATCGCAGGGCAACATTCTTTGCCTCCTGTTGCCGCCTCCTCCTACTCAGCTTCCTCCTCTTCTTCCACCTGCTCATCCAGTCAGCCACACACCTTCACCAACTTCAGCACTGCCCGGGGTAAACGTCAGCAGGCCATTCTGAAACTCGAAAGTTTGGGGGACAGGCCCCACACCGCACAGGAGTTGTGGCAGGGTATAGAACAGACCGACGAGTGGTTGCTGCCGGTGAGCCTCAAGCCCGGCCTGGTGGTGTGCGATAATGGGCGAAATCTCGTTGCAGCTCTGGGACTAGCCGGTTTGACGCACATCCCTTGCTTGGCGCATGTGCTGAATTTGGTGGTGCAGAAGTTCATTCACAACTACCCCGACATGTCAGAGCTTCTGCATAAAGTGCGGGCTGTCTGTTCGCGCTTCCGGCGTTCACATCCTGCCGCTGCTCGCCTGTCTGCGCTACAGCGTAACTTCGGCCTTCCCGCTCACCGCCTCATATGCGACGTGCCCACCAGATGGAACTCCACCTTGCACTTGCTGGACAGACTGTGCGAGCAGCAGCAGGCCATAGTGGAGTTTCAGCTGCAGCACGCACGGGTCAGTCGCACTGCGGAACAGCACCACTTCACCACCAATGACTGGGCCTCCATGCGAGACCTGTGCCCTGTTGCGCTGTTTCGAGTACTCCACCAACATGGCCAGTGGCGATTGACGCCGTTATCAGCGTTACAATACCACTTCTATGTCTCATTGAGAAAACGCTTAGGGCTATGATGGAAGAGGAGGTGGCCCAGGAGGAGGGGGAAGAGGGGTCATTTTTAGCACTTTCAGGCCAGTCTCTTAGAAGTGACTCAGAGGGAGGTTTTTTGCAACAGCAGAGGCCAGGTACAAATGTGGCCAGCCAGGGCCCACTACTGGAGGAGGATGAGGAGGTGGAGGAGGATGAGGATGAAGCATGGTCACAGCGGGGTGGCACCCAACGCAGCTCGGGCCCATCACTGGTGTGTGTGGCTGGGGGGAAACGCAGGACGTTGACGATACGCCTCCCACAGAGGACAGCTTGTCCTTAACTCTGGGCAGCCTGGCACACATGAGCGACTACATGCTGCAGTGCCTGCGCAACGACAGCAGAGTTGCCCACATTTTAACGTGTGCGGACTACTGGGTTGCCACCCTGCTGGATCCACGGTACAAAGACAATGTGCCCACCTTACTTCCTGCACTGGAGCGTGATAGGAAGATGCGCGAGTACAAGCGCACGTTGGTAGACACGCTACTGAGAGCATTCCCAAATGTCACAGGGGAACAAGTGGAAGGCCAAGGCAGAGGAGGAGCAAGAGGTCGCCAAGGCAGCTGTCACGGCCAGCTCCTCTGAGGGCAGGGTTAGCATGGCAGAGATGTGGAAAAGTTTTGTCAACACGCCACAGCTAACTGCACCACTACCTGATACGCAACGTGTTAGCAGGAGGCAACATTTCACTAACTTGGTGGAACAGTACGTGTGCACACCCCTCCACTGTCTGATGGTTTGGCCCCATTCAACTTCTGGGTCTCATAAAAATGAACCAGGCATGGATCCCACAGGACCTGTCCATCCCTTGTGCAGATTAGACATTAACTACCTCCCCTTAACCATATATTATTGTACTCCAGGGCACTTCCTCATTCAATCCTATTTTTATTTTCATTTTACCAATATATTGCGGGGCAACCCAAAGTTGAATGAACCTCTCCTCTGTCTGGGTGCCTGGGCCTAAATATCTGACAATGGACTGTACCAGTGTTGGGTGACGTGAAGCATGATTCTCTGTATGACATGCAGACTGATTCTCTGCTGACATGAAGCCAGATTCTCTGTTACGGGACCTCTCTCCTCTGCCTGGGTGCCGGGGCCTAAATTTATGACAATGGACTGTTAGTGGTGGGTGATGTGAAGCCAGATTCTCTGCTATGGGACCTCTCGCCAATTGATATTTGGTTAATTTTTATTTTATTTTTATTTTTATTCATTTCCCTATCCACATTTGTTTGCAGGGGATTTACCTACATGTTGCTGCCTTTTGCAGCCCTCTAGCCCTTTCCTGGGCTGTTTTACAGCCTTTTTAGTGCCGAAAAGTTCGGGTCCCCATTGACTTCAATGGGGTTCGGGGTCGGGTTCGGATCTCGAACCCGAACATTTCCGGGAAGTTCGGCCGAACTTCTCGAACCCGAACATCCAGGTGTTTGCTCAACTCTAATCATAAGTACATAATATGGTAAAGGACATGAATGTTGCCATGAATCTAAATTGGAGAATCCTGCATTTCTTTTCATACAGAACTGGGTTATTCTTTGCAGTTTTCATCCAGACATGTTTGAGGCATCTATTAGAAGCCACTTTCACCATATCAGTTAATTATACATGGCCAGCGTATCCATGAGGTTAACCACCTCTTAAATAAAATGTAGCGCGAGCGACAGCGGCCCAAAAAGACATAAATTACCTGACTTGGCCCATAACTGCAACCTGATATTTTTAATTACCTTGTTTCTGAGTATTTTTGTTTTAAAAGTAAATATTAAAGGTTAAAGTTTTAACATCCAGATAGGAACCCTAAAAGGAGTTTTTGGTCAGGTGACCGTGGTTTGATTTTTGTTACAATCTCCTGAGGGCCCTATAGGGAAAAATCTGGTTCTTTATATGCATCAGAATGCACTGTTTTGTTGCGTCCCTATGACGCACAAAACCCTACAAGCAGCGTTTTTGTGTGTGTGTAATGGGATAATGAGCAAGACTGGTATGAAACACAATGTTCGGATCCATTCACACATCCGCAAAATGGGTCTGCATCAGTTCCGCAATTTTGCAGAACGGGTGTGGACCCATTTATTTTCTATGGGGCAGCAAAAGATATGGACAGCACACAGTGTGCTGTCCACATCCGCACTTCCGTTCCGTGGCCCCCCAATAAAATAGTACATGTGCAGTCTGCACAATTCAGACTGCACATGGCCAGTGTCCATGTTTTGCGGATCTGCAATTTTCGGACCGCAAAACAGTTGCTGATGTGTGAATGGACCCTAGGTCAATAGTGCCAGATCCGTTTTTTAGATACGGAAAATAAATGTATCCGGCGCCCATTGACTTGAAATGTTTTTAGTGCTGGGTCCGTCTTGTTCATTTTGGAGATAAAAAAACCAGATCCATTCTGAACGGATGCAGATGGTTGTATTATTGACCAGATGCGTTTTTGCTGATCCCCCTGACGGATCCAGCAAAAAATAAACACATGTGAAAGTAGCCTTAATCAGTTTTGTCTGAGATTGAGTTCAGTGCTTTAGCTTTTTCCATCAGGATTGCATCCATTTTACATCCTTTTTTTTTTTTTTTTTATGTGCATGAAGAAAAACTGAAGAATAACAATTCAGTATCTCCTGGCAGCCATTAGTGAAAAATGAATTGCATCTGGATGCCTTCCATCTTCCACGCAGCCCAATTGATTTCTAAAGGGCAAGGGCTGCATGAAAAACTGACAATATACTAAATAAGAATTAAAAAAAAATATATATGTTCCCTTTAACACAAAGATCGGTGAAACACAGCGCTCATGTACACATGCCTATTGAAATTAATGGGTCAGGATTCAGTCTGGATGCTGTCCGTTCACAAAATGAAATGCATCCAGATGGAAAACACGCATGTATGATATTAGTGTAAAGGTTCACTTGATCCGAGTTCTTGTGATTATGGAGGTCCAGATAAGCAATTTGTAGCTATATCTATCCTATAAACTTGGTAAGGATCAAATCATGTTTTAGTATTGACAGAACCTGTTTCTTTAAACATTTGAAATTTTAAATCCGTCTGTTTCACTGCAGGCTCATTCATCTGTGGAAAGGGCTGGACTAATTAGTGGGGTGAGAATGAAGAAGATTCCATCAGATGAGAACTTCACAGCTCGTGGAGAGGCTCTCAAGAAAGCTTTAGAGGAAGACAAGGCAGAAGGTCGTGTACCAGTGTTTGTAAGTAAATTTCTTATTCCCAAATCTAAATAGCTATTACATCATAAAATTACATAAATTAATATAACTATGCACAGGTTTATAAAATAAACAGTTCACCTATGGATTTGAATTCTGGCTGTCCACATACTTATGGCCAGGTACATAAGCTTTTACCTATGGCATGTCCAATACAAATAAAAATATGTATACTGCTGGCGATATCGTACTAACTACTAATGTTAACTAAAATAACATTAAACATGGTATACAATAATTTTGATTATATCATTATTAGCTCTAAGTAGCCTGTTTAATACTCTTATTTAAAGGAGTTGTCCGGGTTCACAGCCGAACCTGGACATATCTCCATTTTCACCCCAATTTCATGCTCCGGTGTTCTTTTTTGCCCTGTGCAGAATCATGTATGGCTAGGGCAGCGCAGAAGCCTGCCCATCAGTGCCGCTGACTTGACCATTCACACTGCAAGATGGAAGCCTCTGCTTAGCAGTGTAAATATAAACAAACAGCGCAGGGCAAGAGAGCATTTAAGCATGAAAAATGCTCATATCAGGGGGGCTGCCTGGGTGAAATTGTGGGTATGTCCGGGTTCAGCTCTGAACCTGGGCCAACCCTTTAAGGACAATATGATACTCTTAAAACATGCAGATAAATGGTAGTTGTCACTGGTCATAGCAGCTGGAAGAGTGGGGGAGCCGTCCCCTAATGAATAGGAGACTCATAACTATGATTCCTTTGTATTCTTTGGAAGGTAAACCCAGGCAACAGCTTTAAAATTAACTTTACAGTATAAACTGCCATTTCCCAAATGACCTAAACAATACTTTGCTTGCATGAATGGGTTATTGTGCATTCCCCGGGGCCTACTTACTCCACATAAAAACTCCCCCTTTTTACCCCCCAACCTTTCACGCCCCTTAAATGAATACACACAGTCTGAGTTGGATTAAATCGGCCACAGCAGCCGTTTATTAATAAATAAATACATTATATATGTATGTATGTATGTATATTCTCTCTATCTATATCAATAACTTTTTCCATACCCCCTGACGAGGGAGGTCATAGAAGCCCCAAATATCTCACATATTTGTATAAACACGCCAACCTGGCACTTCCATCTTGCCTCCAGCCGCAAAACTCCAGCTCGGGGACACCAACTGATGGACGCTTCTGAACAAACCAAAAATGTCCCAACTATGAGAGTCCAGCCAGGGTTCTCCCATTTTCCACACCATTCAAGACCACCAGCTTCTATGACATTTCCCCGCCAACAACGCGCGGCTTGACTCCTCCCTCAATTCCGCGCGTTCCTCCACATGCAAAGCGCCCTCTCAATGCCTCCCTGCAGGCCCAAAGACCACAAGTCAATCCCCACCGCGTTCAAATGAACACCATCAGCCCTCCAAAATCCTCCTGTACCTGCCTCCAACTCCACATGCCAAACCACCACCGCCCCATTCCTGGCCGCAAACTTACCCACCGCCCTGTTCATCTTCACCCTTGTCTTATCCACCCTCTCAAACGACCTGGCCTCTCGCCATGACTTCCTATACACCATATCCGACCAAACTGTGATCATCCCAGGAAACAAGGACCACAAGCGCAACAAGTCAAACTTGATATCCTTGCTCAAATCCCGACAAGATCTCACCCCCAAGTCATTACCACCCACATGAAGCACCAGAATATCCGGGGCCCTATCCAACCTCGCATGCCTATGAACCTCACCAATCACACTCCCCCACAACATTCCCCTGCGTCCAATCAATCTCACCACCGCCTCATCCCGTCCTATCCCCAACTGATGCCTGTTGGGCCTCACATCCGCCCGCAAAGCACCCCAAAAAACAAACGAATGTTCCAGGATCCAGACTAACGCCGCCTCACGACCTGTAAGAAGAAAAACGAGAATGAAAACACAAACAAAACCACTGCGCCCTCCAACCCCAACTCACAAGCCCCCCAGACGCACATACGACTTAAAACGGACAGACTCCCACCGCCCAATCTTCTTAATCACCACTAGAGTCCATTCCCAGCACCGCCATACACTTCTTGAATACCGCCACAAATTGGAACCTTGACAAAAAAGAACCATCCTGATGCCTCAACAACGGCATAGTCAGACCAAGTACCTTCACTCAAAGACCTCCTAAACAAATCCGCTATAGTACCTCCAAAAGGTCCCAGAGCCACGCCGGGCACTCCAGCCCCTCCTCCGCCTCTGGAGCCAGCTGACGAAAATGCTCCCACTGCAAACGAGAGCCAGCCACCCCGTTATGAACACCCGGCACATGCACCGCCACAACCCATGTGTTCAGCGGCAAACACATCAGCACCAAGTGCTGCAATAACCTAACTACAGGAGGCGAAGATGCAGTCAGACTATTAACGGCCTGCACAACACCCAACCCAAGTTATCGCAATGCCACTTCACTTTCCTATCCTTGAACTTGCCCCCCCACAGCACCACCGCCAGCACTATAGGAACAATTCAAGCAACGCCTAACCCAACCCCTCTCAAACCAACTCACCGGCCATTCACCCGCACACCACTGTCCTTCACAATACACACCAAACCCCCCCCCCCCCCCCAAAGCAGCATCTGAAAACAAGTCAAAACTCTCCACCACCTCCCCCATGACCAATGTCCTGCCATTAAATTGTCCCAAAAACCCGTCCCAAACCTCCAAGTCCTTCCTCAATTCCTTCCCCAGACGAATAAAATGGTGACCCGACACCACACCTGCCGTCGCCAACCTCCTACAAAATATTCTGCCCATCGGAATAATCCTACAAGCAAAATTCAACTTCCCTAACAAGGATTGCAACTCCTTCAAACGAATCTTCGGCCCCACCCTCGCCGACTGCACTGCAGCCTTCACATCAATGAATTTGTCCTCAGGTAACCTACACTCCATCCGAACCGTATCTAGCACTATGCCTAAAAAACACAACTCTGTAGTGGGGCCAACCGTCATTTCTGCCGACAACGGCACCCCGAACTCCCTAAACACCGACTGCAACGAGGCCAACAGCAACCCACACACCCCGGAACCCGCCGGGCCCAAACAAAGGAAGTCATCCAAATAATGAATGAGCGACTGACACCCTGCCACATCCTTCACCACCCATTCCAAGAAGGAGCTAAATTTCTCAAAATAAGCGATGTGGCAGAGATCGAACACCCCATCGGCAAACACCAGTCCACAAAATACCCCCCCTCCCCAAAACATCCCAACAAGCGCAAACTATCCGGATGAACTGGCAATAAGCGAAACGCGGCCTCAATGTCCGCCTTTGCCAACAGCACACCCGGCCCCAACTTTCTAACCCAACTAACCGCCGTATCAAACGAGGTGTAAACAACCGAACACAATTCCGGATCAATCCCATCATTCACAGACGACCCCTTTTGGGAAAGATAAATGGTGAATCAGCCGAAAAGCATTCGGCTCCTTCTTCGGAACCACCCCCAACGGAGAAACCACCAAGTTCCCCAAAGGTAACTCCACAAACGGCCCGTACATTCTCCCCAAACTCACCTCCTTAGCTAACTTCTGAGACACCACTTCCGGGTGCATCAAAGCAGACCTCAAATTCTTACCTCTTCGGCCCCCCGCATCCTCATGACAAGACTGAATCACAAACCCCTCCTCAAACCCCCTCCAACAGCTCCGCCCCCACCCTATACGGGTACCTACTTAAATACGGCCCCATCGCGTCCACCCTGACCGGAGTCCGCCTCTTTTCCAACCGTCTCTGCCCCCCTCGGCCTATGCCCCCGGAAACACCGGCTGGCCCAGTGACTCCCCCCCCGCACCCCGAACACTCGTGCTTAAACATTTCTGACCGAACTTGCAACTCCCCTCATTGAACAAAAAGCACAAGCCCTTTGCCGAGGCCCGCCCCTCCTTACCCCCCCTGCTCCACACGAAAAGGCTGTCCCTGTCTACCAGCCCCCATCACACTCATCCACAGCCCTATGTCTTTATGGTCCCACCGCATACCGGAGCGGACCGCCTTCCTCTGACGAAACTGTTCGTCATACCGCAACCACCCGTATCCTCCGTAAACACGATAAGCCTCCCCTATCGCATCCATGTAACAAAACAGAGGCGACCAACTATCTTGTGCCTTCTCCCCGATCACACTTGCCAAAATAGCAAACGCCTGAAGCCAATTGCTAAACGTACAGGGTATCAGCCTATACCGTCTCTTCTCTTCCTCCTCCTTCCCCAAATCCTTCCACATCCAAATTAAAGCGATCCAACGGGAGCAGTGAGAAAATATCCACGTATTCCCCCTTCCAAATTCGCTCCCTCACTTCCTGCTTTAAATGCGCCCCCAACAGGCCCTCAAAGCACACATACACCTCGCCCTTTGCCGCATCATCAACCCTTGGCCTGTCTTCCTCACCGCCAACCTGAGTCTGCACTGAAACCCCCCTCCCCCCCACTCGCCCCCACCCCCCCTCCAAAACCTGCCCAGATCCCCCAGCCACTGCTTCAACCTTGCTTCCCCTCCCCAATCCCCAAGCTTGCAAAGGCCCTGCCTTGCCCTAAACCAGCCAACCCGCACAGTAACCGCCCCAAACCACCAAATAAATCAGCCTGACCACTCCCGCTCGCCCCCAACCCCACACCTTGCAATAATGTAAACAGTGTCCCCAAGGTTGCCTCACCTGCCTGCCCGGGTGCTGTGAACCCCGCAGCCGTTGATTCGGATTCCTGCCGCTCCACTATTGATCGCACCATCCTGGACCCCGCTTCTGGTAACCGTCCACTGCAGCCCGGCGACCCAGCACTCTCAGGGCTGGCCGCGTCTTGTTCAGCTCCTGCCATCTGCTCACTCGACTCTTCATTAAGACCAGCCGCTGGCTGTCCGTCATCCATAAGGGGCCTGTGCACCCGCTCCACCTCCCGGTGCACAGCCCTGCAGACCCTCGCTCCACTTGCTCTCCCACGTCGAGCAGGCCTAGGAGGGGAGCCTGCAGTACCTGGTCCCGCATTCCCGCCGTCTGCAGCCGCACGCGATGAAGGGGGCCGCCCCCCTCCCTTCACTGAGTCCCACCGTGCATGTTGATTCCTCCCGAGCCGTGAGGACTTAGGGAGGGGTTGAGAGTGTCCCCCACTGCCCGGAGGGTCCCTAGAGGGGCTCCTAACTCGGTGCTGGACTCTGGGGGTGTCCTCCTCAATCAGGCGCACCAGCGACCTAGCCCGCCGCGGCCGTTTTATCCTCTGATGGCGGGCAAACTGCACCCGCCGCCTCCCCCTGTAACGAGCCCGCTACCTGGTCTTCAAGCCAGCCTTGACCACGGACCTCCGCCGCTGCCCGCAGCCTCTCCAGGACTTCCTCGACACCCGACATGGTAAGCTGGGAGCTGGACAGGATGCCGAGATGTCCGCTCTCCTGCTCCTCTTCTCCCGAAATGGCGCCGGTCCGTTGGCTCTGCCCCTCTTGAAGCTCAGCCCCCTCACTATCCTAACCCTTCCTAGCCACTCCTCGGCCCCGGAGCCCAAAACCCCTCATGCAGGCCTACCTCCAGCGTCCGGCCTTTCTAGAGGTGTAGTTTGTCATAATTTGATAACCTCCTGTCAAAATTTTACATGGGAAATAAACTCAAAATGAATGTTTTGGACATAACATAAAGATATCAGTGTTTTTCCAAAATAACGGAGCACTTTGAATACTCATGAATACCTGACACATTGGGGAGATTTGTGACTTTGTAATTGCCATTTGCGCAAACAATTTTGACAATAATGCAGTTTCTATGGCACATTCAACACTTTCTGGAACTGGGGAAGTGGTGAGGGCTACAGAATCATAATTTTTGCCAGTTTTCTGTTAAGAGCAGGCATAGATTTCATTCTAGGCATACAGACTGCTGGGGGAGGCACTCTATTTATGAAGAGGTGTGTGTGCTCGCCTATTGTTTTAAAGGGCCCTTTGCTTGGCCTGCATCAGTTTTCCAGTGAAAGTAGTAATAAATAGATTTGAAGGCTCCAAGGAGTACTGCAGTCCCTATTCTTTAGAAAACAGTCTTGGAAGCTTTGTTTAACTACTTTCATATATGTATGTCAGAAGATCAATTTCTTCCTTAAATTTAATGTGGCTAATTAAAGCACTTGATCTAAATTCTAAAGATTTTATATTTTTTTTATCTCGTAGGGCCACTCATTGCATAACTAGTCAAATTATGATTGTTTAGAAAGCCACACACAGACTAGTAAAAATAGTCACTTAAACAAGGAGATTAGTCAATTAATGTTAAGACAAAGCTATTATCTACAAGACTGTTCCCCCAAAGTTGCATACATACTGTATGTTATAACTTTCCCATTGTTAAAGATGCCCTTAATCAGGGCCAATTACGTTTGCTCTACTGCTCCAAATTAGTAGTAATTAGTGTTGCTCAAGCATCGCAATGCTCGGCACATCGCAGTGTTCGAACGAATACCGCATGTGCTCGAGCACAAGTGCATAGTGTCACCAGCGCAACTCATATCTGGTGTCACAGTAGCTTGCACGCATAGTACAAATTTACTAATCTAAAAAAAAGACAGGCAGAGGCAGGCCACCCTGGTCGTGGTGCTGTGATTCCCTTTGGCCCTAGAATAATGCCCAGTGTTCAGAGGCCACGTACCTTGAACTCAAAGTTCTGAGGACATAGTTGACTGGCTAACGCAGGACACCCAATCTTCTACAGCTTCCGCCCGGAACCTTGACGCACCATCCTCCTCCAGCTCAGCTTCGGGCACCTCTCAAGTTACGACTCGCCTGCCGCCACCACCAACACTAGCACCACAGACGCTTCACTTAATCTGTCAGAGGAGTTATTTACACATCAGTTGGAAGAAATGAGTGATGCGCAACCATTATTGCAAGAGAATGTAGATAAGAGGGATATGTCTGTCAGGCAGAATTACACACATGGACGTACAGTGTGATGTTGTACCCGCTGCTGAGTTGTCAGATACAAGTGAAGGGGTTGATTATGACTATGTCCATGGATGTCATGTGGGTGCCCGCTCGAAAAGAACAGGTGGAAAGTTCTGATGGGGAGACAGAGGAGGAGGAGACTAGTTGGAAGCAGGGGGAGGTCATTGCAAGGAGCTAGTGGCACAGTCAGACAGCATGCATCGGCACCCGGGGTCAGCTAGACAGCACGCCAATAAATGCATTGTGTTGCCACCACCAGAATGCCGTCATTGCAGAGCTCAGCAGTGTGGCATTTTTTTTGTCTGCAAATGGTATCGCTGTTAGACAACCTGTGCCAAAAGAAACTGAGTTGTGGGAAGTCCAGCACCCACCTAGGTACAACTGCTTTGCGAAGGCACATGATTGCACATCACAAACGCCTATGGGATCAACACATGAGTAAAAGCAGCACACAAACTCAAAGCTGCCATCCTCCTCCTGGTCCAGCATCTTCAGCCATGTCAACCACTGCTGTCGTCCTTGCCCCATCTCAACCATCCGCCACTCAGTCTTTCGCCTTGAGCAGTTCCTGCTCATCTGCCCAGTTGGGTGTCGGTCAAGGACATGTTTGAGCGTAAGAAGCCAATGTCAGAGTCACCCCCTTGCTCGGCATCTGACAGCTGGCTTGTCTGAACTTTTAGCCCACCAGCTTTTACCATACAAGCTGGTGGAGTCTGAGGCCTTCAAAAATTTGTAGCTATTGGGACACCGCAGTGGAAGGTACCCGGCCAAAATTTCTTTGCACAAAAGGCAATCCCCAACCTGTACTCGATTGTGCAAAAGGAAGTCATGGCGTGTCTGGCACAGTGTTAGGGCAAGGGTCCATCTGACCACTGATACCTGGTCTGCAAAGCACGGTCAGGGTAGGTATATCACCTACACTGCACATTGGGTAAACCTGCTCACGGCTGCCAAGCATGGAATGTGTGGCTCTGCAGAGGAGTTGGTGACACTGCCACGACTTGCAGGCAGGCTGCTGCCTACTCCTCCTACTCCATTCTCTTCCATAACCTCCTTGGCTAAGTCCTCTTCTGTTGAGTCTTGCTCCACATCAATGGCACCCCCCCAGCTCCCCAGGGGCTATTCCACATCCTGGATACGACCAGTGTCATGCCGTCTTGAGGTGGACTTGCCTGAAAGCAGAGAGTAACACTGGACCAGCACTCCTGTCTGCCCTGAACGCACAGGTGGATCAGTGGCTGACTCCGCACCAACTGGGGATCGGCAAAGTGGTGTGTGACAACAGAAGCAATTTGTTGGCAGCATTGAATTTGGGCAATTTGACACATGTACTGTGCATGGCACATGTGTGTAATCTGATCGTACAATACTTTGTGCATAAGTACCCAGGCTTACAGGATGTCCTCAAGCAGGCCAGGAAGGTGTGGCCATTTCAGGCGTTCCTACACTGCCATGGCGCACTTTTCAGACGTTCAGTGCCAAAACAACATGCCAGTGAGGCGCTTGATTTGCAACAGCCCGACACTTAAATCAACACTCCTAATGTTCGACCGCCTGCTCCAGCAAGAAAAAAACGTCAACGAGCATTTGTATGACCGGGGTGCTAGAACAGCCTCTGCGGAGCTGGATTTTTTTTTTTGCCACATTACTGGACGCTCATGCGCAATGCCTGTAGGCTCGTGCGTCCTTTTAAGGAGGTGACAAACCTAGTCAGTCTCACCGAAGGCACAATCAGCGACATCATCCCATTTGTTTTCTTCCTGGAGCGTGCCCTGCGAAGAGTGCTGGATCAGGCCGTAGATGAGCAGGAAGAGGAAGAGTTGTGGTCCCATCACCACAAGAAACTGCCTTTTATCAGCATCGGTTGCTGGACCTGCGGCAATGCTGGAAGAGGAGTTGGAGGAATGTGGCTTGGAGGAAGAAGACTAACCACAACAGCCATCCCAGCAGTGGCGTAGCTATAGGGGTTGCAATTGCAACCGGGCCCCAAAGTCAGGGGGGCCCACGGGGCCCCCTCAAGCCAGGAGAACGCGGCCCGCAGCTGATAACGGAGTGAAATCAGATTCACAGGGGAGCGGAGCGGAGGAGAGGCGAGGCTGAGAGGCAGGCGAAGTGAGGAGGGAGGGAGGGGGAGCGGCTTCAGTTGAGGTCGGAAGAGGAAGCTGTGTGCAGCGGTGCTGGCTGCAAGTGACTCACTGTCTGACTCCTCTCCTGGCTGAGAGCTCCTATCCTGTCCTGAGCCTGCGATGAGTGCGACTGCCTGACTGCTGAGGCGAGCGTGGTGCCGGCGGCGTTATAAACTGTTAGTGGACCATCCGACCGGACTGGGGTCCTGGTGGTCCGGTCCAGACTAGTCTGTGTCTGTGTGACTGTCCCTGAGTGAGTCCGGGGGCCCTAACCCGCCTGGTGGGAGTGCCAGTGACGTTGACATTGATAACTTAAGCCCAGCAGCCCCAGACCAGTCAATACCCCCTCCTTTAGGAAACAAATCTCAGACAGTAATCGTAAATCAATTAAATACGCAATGGGCAGTTGTATGTAGAAAAGTGTATCACTGAGGCCAACTACCTAAAATATAACTTTTAATGAAACTAATAAAAAATTATTACAACGATGTCCCTCACCTGGGTATTGATAAACATACAACACTTAGACAGACACTCAGAGCCTATTGAAGGAAAAAGACAGGATGGCTGGTCATGCTAGTGTATCCGGGAGACAACCATATGGGTCCCTATTGTGTCCCTATGGTGTCCCTGACCTTGTCTCAGCCCAGAGATGCACCCTAATGGTGGGAGCACTCCGTCCCCGTGCCTAACCTGTCTGTCCTTGTGAGGCCCTTGTAACGCATAGACCCATATGGATGTCCGGGTCATATATAAATGATAGCACCTAGATTGAAAAAAAAAACAGAGCAGAAGTCTGTTTCTCCACAGCAACCAACGATGGATATGATTACAGCAGTGTAGTTCGCTTACCAATCACAATGGTGAGTACTAGTGAACGTCGAAGGGAGGACGGTCCAGCACAATATCTGAATCCCACAATGTAACAACGATATTTACAGTGATATGGAGTGAATCACCATCCTCCACAATAGACGAAATATTGCACTCAGCATAGAGAATGAATTAATAAATTACAATCTTCAAAAATAAACGAGATCTTGCATTCAATATACCAAGATACATGTACAAGCTTGTAATGCAGTCGCAATCTCAAAAAGATAACAGCGATGTAGTCCACCCACCAAATGGGTAACTTATACCGTCATGGTAATATGGACTGACAGGGTGATTGGATCCACTGTGCGACAACGATAATTATGACACTATGGAATAAGGTATCCAATTTTGATAAAAGACAAAGTATTACCCCCAGTCTGGCGGAATGGTTTACAGCGCTGTAAAGCAGTCTCGGTCTCGACGCGTTTCCCCTTCGTCAAAAGGTTTATCAGGAGACCAAAAAGGCGTATAGAAAATAAATGAAATACAGAAGTTGCTGCTAGGATAAAGCAGCTACAACAGAAGTTGCTGCTAGGATAAAGCGGCTACATAACAACTGTTCAAGACTTAGAGGACCATGGTTAGGGTCCAAAAATGAAAGAAAAGAACAAAGGTTGCTGGAGCATCCCGAGGTGGATTTAAACTGTTAGAGACCATACAGGTAATAAATGAGCGGGCAAGATATAAGAAATGTCAAATGATGATGATATACTTATCCGGTCATGAGGGTCTCGCCAGCCAGTGATCCACCATCAGGGGTGCTCCAGGGGGCTGAAAAGATGATGCTCCAAATTGCAGGTCAACACACAGACTACTTATACCCTACAGGTGGGGGCGGTCCTCCCTAGTCCTGCACCAATCACCTTCCCCCCCAAAGGCTCATGTGACCCCACACCTAGAGGGAATTATAAAAGGTCCTAGGAGTGTCCCACTAAAAGACAGGTGGCAAACTAGATGAGCAGTGGTTAATGTACTGATAACATTAACCAAAGCCTCTACTGCTACTGACCGCTTCTATAGTAGTTGTTGGTTCCAAATCGTGGTTGGAACGCACGCCAGGAAAACCAAGATGGCCGTGCGTTCCACCCACGGCAGCCAATCACCGCCCGCCTAAGTCATCAGTGCGCTGCGGGCCCAGGATCAATTGTTGAATGACAAGAATTGCTATCGAATATTACCCTCTGACCCCACGGAATCTTTCCTGAGACCTCACACTTATACTCAAGGATGGCCTGTCAAACCTCGTGATCAGTGATGCCGAATATCGTTTTTTTACTCCCTACTAAACCCCAGACAGCAACATTCTATGGGTTACCAAAAATCCACAAGGGAACGTCCCCTCTGAAAGGCCGGCCCATTGTTTCAGGGGTGGGGTCCATAATTCAGAATAGTGGTATTTATATCGACAGTGTACTTAAAGGTTTTGTGTCCTCCCTTCCATCCTACACAAGAGGTTGTAGACAAAAAGAAAGAGAAGGCGCTCATAGGGTGAATATGTAAGGGATTATTTTCCTTTTTTCAGACGAGAGGTAATGTGCTCACCTGTTAAAGTTGCACCTATTGGATGCAACTACAATGAGAGCTGAGTAGATATTAGGGTTGGTTGGTGCCGCCGGCTCTGTCCTAAAAAACACCCTTTGGTCGGTGCCGAACCGCCAAAAGGGTGAGTGTGGGAACTGTAGGTTTGGTGGACCAAGAAGGTCCAAGAGAAAGCGGACAGAATAATGGGCGCAAATCCACAACCAGAGATCGAGAACAAATTGGTTCTCGATCTCTGGTTGTGGATTTGCGCCCATTATTCTGTCCGCTTTCTCTTGGACCTTCTTGGTCCACCAAACCTACAGATCCTACACAAGAGACACGATGGATTTTTTGCGCAAAATAGGAGCGCTGAACATCGATCCATCATGGTCTCTTGGTAGTGTGGATGTGGAGTCACTTTATAGTTCAATTCCCCATGAGAAAGGCCTTATGGCCACACATGCGTTCCTTAAAACAAGGGCAGTTAGCCACAGGATACATAACTCCTTTGTGATCACCCTTCTTGAATTTGTACTCACTCACAACTTTTTTCTTTTTGATGGGCAATTCTTCCACCAGCTCAGGGGGACCGCTATGGGTAGTCCATGTGCCCCGACTTATGCGAATCTCCTCCTGGGCTGGTGGGAGGATCAAATGGTCTTTCCGGACATACATACGTGGTGGGGTGACAAGATCGTCTTCTGGACCAGATATATTGACGATGTGTTCATTATCTGGAACGGTAGTTCAGACGAATTTGACCTATTCATTAAGGCCCTAAACCTCAATTAACTGGGACTATCTTTTACATCTGAGTTTCACCCAGAATCACTAACATTTCTGGATGTGAGGGTCACTAAAACCGGGGACGGTCTTGTCACCTCCACGTTTAGGAAGGCCACTGCCACCAATAGCTTATTACATTGGGACAGTCATCACCCAGTGAGTCTCAAGAAGGGTATTTTTCCCGCGGACAGTATTTGCGGATAAAAAGGAATTGCTCGGATCGCAAGAGCTTTCACTGTGATTCTAGAAAATTGCAAAGGAGATTTTCCTCTAGGGGCTACCCACAACACATTCTTTGGATTGCTTTCCAGAATGCATCCCTCTGTGAGCGTAATACCCTGTTGATACCCAGACAGTCGAAAGGGAATGATGAGGTCATAAGAATTATTTCTACCTTTGACACTATGAGTCAGGAGGTGAGGGAGGTTATCACCAAGTACTGGCCTATTCTGTTAATAGCCCCCGATGTTTCGGACAGACTTCCCCGGCATCACGTTCAGGAGGGGCAGATGTCTCCGCGACAGATTGGTGCATAGTCACTATTCGGGACCGATTCCCAAGGGAACGTGGCTAGATCGGAAGCGACTGGGCACGTTCCGTTGTGGAACCTGTATGGCGTGTAAAAATATTAATAACACAAAAACAAATGTATGTTCAGTCACGGGGAAAATATGATATCCGCGACTTTATTAACTGCCGGAGCGAGGGGGTGGTCTATCTGGCCCAATGCGCATGCCCTAAGGACTATGTGGGCAAAACCTTTAGAGAATTTCGTAAGCGCATACTTGAACATCTCAATGATATTAAAAACAAAAAAGACACCTCACTTGCGAACCACATGTGGGAAGCTCATGGTGGTGATCTGAGAATTCTTCGTTTCTCCGGACTGGAACTGGTCAGACGTTCACCCAGGGGGGGCGACTGGGACCGCAGGATCTTCCAGAAGTAATCGGGATGGATCTTCCGGTTCCAGTCGCAATCCCCAGCAGGTCTAAATGAGCAACTTACCTTCTCCTGTTTTTTATAATATATTCGGTTCCTGGTACTCCTGTTTCTGATTTACCCGTTACTTCATCCTCTTTGGACAAAAACGAAAAGCTTATCGACACGTGAAGTGTTAATATACAGAATCTAGGACTCATACATTTGAATGGTCCTCATATCACCTATCTCTGCGTATCTATGCATTGAAATATTCGTTATTTACAAACAGCATGCAACTCGACACACTACTCGCCCCCAAGCCTTAATCCATCTACCAGTGGCAAAAATATCCCTCCCCCTTAGCTCGTGTATGGCCCCTCATGTATGTTCTCAACCTTTTTTTCCATCTGTAATTGGCTAGGAATATTTTTAGAAGTCCTCCTCCGCTTGATTATGGCCTCTCATATACCCTCCTTTCCCTACATTTTGATTCATTGTTGTGAATTATTTTGGTTATCAGCCCACTCATGACTTAAATTGCATTCCCCTATTAGTCCATCTAGTTATTCTATATTTCAAGAGGTACTCCTGCGACATGTGAACACACTTACTATTGAATTGAGGCTGTGGGAGCGCTATTCCGATGATGGAACGCATAACCAGGCCCCTTTTGAGCCGCTATGGAACGCATGATCCTGGGCCCGCAGCGCACTGATGACGTATGCGGGCGGTGATTGGCTGCCGTGGGTGGAACGCACGGCCATCTTGGTTTTCCTGGCGTGCGTTCCAACCACGATTTGGAACCAACAACTACTATAGAAGCGGTCAGAGGCTTTGGTTAATGTTATCAGTACATTAACCACTGCTTGTCTAGTTTGCCACCTGTCTTATAGTGGGACACTCCTAGGACCTTTTAGAATTCCCTCTAGGTGTGGGGTCACATGAGCCTTTGGGGGGGGGAAGGTGATTGGTGCAGGACTAGGGAGGACCGCCCCCACCTGTAGGGTATAAGTAGTCGGTGTGCTGACCTGCAATTTAGAGCATCATCTTTTCAGCCCCCTGGAGCACCCCTGATTGTGGATCACTGGCTGGCGAGACCCTCATGACCGGATAAGTATATTATCATCATTTGACATTTTCTTATATCTTGCCCGCTCATTTATTACCTGTATGGTCTCTAACAGTTTAAATCCACCTAGGGATGCTCCAGCAACCTTTGTTCTTTTCTTTCATTTTTGGACCCTAACCATGGTCCTCTAAGTCTTGAACAGTTGTTATGTAGCCGCTTTATCCTAGCAGCAACTTCTGTATTTCATTTATTTTCTATACTCCTTTTTGGTCTCCTGATGAACCTTTTGACGAAGGGGAAACGCGTCGAGACTGAGACTGCTTTACAGTGCTGTAAACCATTCCGCCAGACTGGGGGTAATACTTCGTCTTTTATCAAAATTGGAGACCTTATTCCATAGTGTCATAATTATCGTTGTCGCACAGTGGATCCAATCACCCTGTCAGTCCATATTACTATGACGGTATAAGTTACCCATTTGGTGGGTGGACTACATCGCTGTTATTATCTCTTTGAGATTGCGACTGCATTACAAGCTTGTACATCTATCTTGGTATATTGAATGCAAGATATCGTTTATTTTTGAAGATTGTAATTTATTAATTCATTCTCTATGCTGAGTGCAATATTTTGTCTATTGTGGAGGATGGTGATTCACTCCATATCACTGTAAATATCGTTGTTACATTGTGGGATTCAGATATTGTGCTGGACCGTCCTCCCTTCGACGTTCACTAGTACTCACCATTGTGATTGGTAAGCAAACTACACTGCTGTAATCATATCCATCGTTGGTTGCTGTGGAGAAACCGAGACTTCTGCTCTGGTTTTTTTTTTTTTTTCAATCTAGGTGCTATCATTTATATATGACCCGGACATCCATATGGGTCTATGCGTTACAAGGGCCTCACAAGGACAGACAGGTTAGGCACGGGGACGGAGTGCTCCCACCATTAGGGTGCATCTCTGGGCTGAGACAAGGTCAGGGACACCATAGGGACACATTAGGGACCCATATGGTTGTCTCCCGGATACACTAGCATGACCAGCCATCCTGTCTTTTTCCTTCAATAGGCTCTGAGTGTCTGTCTGTGTGTATGTTTATCAGTCCCCAGGTGAGGGACATCGTTGTAGTAATTTTTTATTAGTTTCATTAAGTTATATTTTAGGTAGTTGGCCTCAGTGATACACAAATCTCAGACAGTACTCATAACATTTCAAAGCACTACAAGCCGAGAAGTAATTAAAATGCTGGAAAATTGTAAAGAAATTAATGACTTTCTCGAATCATATTCAATGTAGAATGCATTCATATGCAAAAAGAATGCCTGTAATTGGTTGGCATTCCATAGAAAACTGCATCTGTATGGAGTGAAGCTGTATGGATGGAAGCAGCTTAGTATTACAGTGGAGTGACAATCCAATAATTACAGGCAGAGAATAACATTAAGGTCTGTTTCAGATGGTAGACTGTACCGGGTTTCTGTACCATGTTCTGGACGTAATATCAGGACCATCAACAGGTCCACTGAGCTTTACTGCTTCATAGATCCCTATGGCACTGTTCAGTTCTCTTCAATCGCTTGGATCTGGTTGCTCGTTTTTAAAATATGGACGGACAACTTCATAAAGGGGTTTTCTGGGAGTAGAATAGTTAGTCCTCAAGATAGGTCCATCAATATCTGATAGGTGGGTCCCTACTCCCATCTCAGTTGTTTGAAGAAGCTATGGCGATCCAGTGAGCTATGCAGCCTCTTCCTAGGCCACTTGCAGTCATTTTTATCAGTGACATGGCTTACAGTATGTGCAGCTCAGTCCAATTCAAGTAAATGGACCTAAATTGTAAACACAACCACTATACAATGTATGGTGATGTGCTGGTTATGCTGAGAGGTCATAACTCTTAATGGAGCGCCATGACTCCTTCAAACAACTGTTCAGTGGTGGTGCTGAGTGTTGGACCCCAGATATTGATAATCTATCCTCAGAATAGATTTTCAATATTCTACTCGTGGAAAACCCTGTTAAAGATTGCCACTGTGGTCCTGGTCTTTAAACCAGCTATTTCCTATTTATGACTCGTGTTGAAGTTGATGGCTCAAGCTATTTTTCAGACAAATTCTGTATGCCCGATACACATTGAAACTATTTTTAAAACTATTAGGGGGTGCAGAGGTAGCAGTTGCTACCGGGCCCAGGAGCCTGAGGGGGCTAAAGACCCTTGTGCCACATAAGACACTGGCATTATAGAAAGTGCATGCTGGTCAATTTACACCTCTGGCTGGAGGGAAGGGGTTAGGTCAAGAATTTGGCATGAGGGGGGGGCCCTTTCAATGTTTGCCTCAGGCAGCAGGAAGGCTACGTGCTCCCCTGCCCCTTTCCAACAAGCACTGAGGGAAGGGGGGGTCCAAGCTAAACTCTTGCACCAGGGCCCATGAGCTTTTAGCTACGCCCCTGCATCCCAGGGTGCTCATTGTCACTTATCTTGTACCCGTGGTGTTGTATGTGGCTGAGGGAAGAACATACCTTCAGTGAGATCACTGAGGACGAGGAACGGGACATGAGTAGCTCTGCATCCAACCTTGTGCAAATGGGGTCTTTCATGCTGTCGTGCCTGTTGAGGGACCCTTATATAAAAAGGCTGAAGAACGACCTATACTGGGTGTCCATGCTACTAGACCCCCCGGTATAAGCAGAAAGTGCCTGAAATGTTACCGAATTACCGGAAGTCGGAAAGGATGCAGCAGTTCCAAAATAAATTAAAAAGTATGCTTTACACAGCGTATAAGGGTGATGTCACAGCACAACAGGAATCTAACAGGGGAAGAGGTGAAAGTAATCCTTCTCCTCCCACGCCAGAAAGGGCAGGACGCTTTACAGACGTGTTGTTGATGGAGGACATGTGGAGATTTTTAAGTCCTACGCATCGCCACAGCCCTTCGGGGTCCACCGTCAGAATGACTCGACCGACAGGTGGCAGACTACCTCGCCTTAATTGCAGATATTGACACTCTGAGGAGCGATGAACCTCTTGACTACTGGGTGTGCAGGCTTGACCTGTGGCCTGAGCTATCCCAATTTGCAATAGAACTTCTGGCCTGCCCGCTTCAAGTGTCCTGTCAGAAAGGACCTTCAGTGCAGCAGGAGGTATTGTCACTGAGAAGTCGCCTAGGTCAAAAAAGTCTAGATTACCTCACCTTTATTAAGATAAATGAGGGATGGATCCTGAAGGGACTGACGGTGGGCGATGCATTCTACTAAAAAAAAAGGCCTGATGAGATGAGCTGCCTTGGGCTAAAAATGGTCCACATGCTGCTGTATTTTAGATCTCTGAATGCCGGATGACTTTCGTGACTTATCCACCACCAACTAGGGTTCAAGCTGCAATGTTTTAGGGCACTTTCTGCCTGGGAAACATCAACTTTTCTGGCTGCTGCTACAGCAGCGGCTGCAACAATACCACATTTTTCAGGCATGTGTACCAGCCTAATTTTTCTGACCTCTGGTGCTGCACTGTGGCTTCAAAAACCAAACGAGAAAAGGCACCTACATGTGTCAATTCCCTTTTGTGATCGTTACCTTGTTGTGGTGAAGGGGCTTGTGTATCTGTCACGAGGGTGTCAAGAGCCACGCCTGACTCCGTTATACCCGGGGTCAGGAAGTCGCAGCGGGTGGCTGCGCGCTCTATGTCTAAAGATCACGGTGTTTCTTAGTGTTTGTTTTCTGTGTTTGCCTTGCTATCCTTTTTGTCTCACTCAGGGATCCGTAGCTTCTCCTCCTCAGCTGTTTCTTGTCTGCCACTCCCAAACTCCTTATATTCTCCTCTCACACTTCTCTTGTTGCCAGTTATAGAGCTTCCTGCCTGGACATCTATGCTGACCCACTGGAGCTGAGAATCTGGTTGTTGTTCCAGAGTGCTACCCTCCGGATCCCTGTTGGGCTTTTGTTGTCTCCTGTTGTTGCCCACCTGGGATTATATGTTTAGTTTGTATTGTCTGTCCTCCCCTTGGTGTTTTCCTCTAGAGCTAGTGGTGCGGACTAGTGTTCCCACCGCCCTGTTCACTATCTAGGGCTCATCCTAGGGAAAGCCAGGGTTTTAGGCACGTGATCGGCGTACGGGTGAGGAACCCGTCTAGGGACGACAGGGCAGCCAGGTGCCAGACGCAAGGTGAGTCAGGGGTCACCACCTTCCCTCTCACTAGGGCAGGGCCTCCCTCTTTTCCTCCCTCCGTGTCACGTATGTGACAGTTACGCCGATCGTGATAGTATCACAATGAAGCGACCACCTCTGAGTGTGTTGGCAATGTTGGCACACCCCAGATAAGGTCATTGCTTCATTGTGAACAGACCAAAAGCGATCGGCTGGAATATTTTGCATAGAAAAAACATTAATTTTCTTTGTGATCAATCTAAGGTGATCATTAAAGCATACTAGGCCAACAATGGGCCCACACTGCAGAATCATTTTCTGGGTCACTTAACTGTCACTGAACTACCTCAGCACGACCATAGACTTTGAAAAAACCCCATCGCCTGCAATCTCCCAAACGTGCACACAAGCAGTCATCACTACACCAAGATTGACGCATAGAGGTATAAAATTTATGTCATGAGTGTGTCAACTATTGACAACTCTTTGCGGTTGTCTAAAATCTATTCCATACACGTCCCCTGATGGGGGACATAACAGGGCAGGCGTCCCAGGGGAAAATTTTATGTTTGACCTCTCTACTCCCCGAACGTTTGGCTGCAGCCAATAAACATGCAGGTAAGTACTTCCACTCACTGTTATGCTGTAGCCATGTTGGTTACTGGCATTACAGTGATTGGCTGAGCAGAATGCATCATTGGGTGCTATAAAGCACCCAATGACGCGTGGTTTGGCTCTGTCTTGGACAGGGAGAGCTGTGCTGTAGTAGGGACATAAAGTGTAGGGAATTGGATAATTTTTTTAATTTATTTTTTGCTAGGCAGGGTTGGTTTTAGAGACCCAAAAGTCCTTTTAAAGACTATTGTTGTATCTGGCAGCAATATATATTTTTAGCACAACCTGCGCTAAATAGCTTGCAATTGTTTGGCCGCTGCAGACAGTGACATTATCTGCGCTACATCTCCTGTTTAACGCGTGCACATACTAAAAATATCTGACATCCAGTGTACTTTTTCCGTAGACTGTCCGCTGCGGACAGTGACATTACCTGCGCTACATCTCCTGTATAGCGTTTCCGCATCCCAAATATCTGACATTGACTATTTTCTTAGCCACTGGTGACAGCAGCGCCATTACCTGTTGTACCTCTCCTGTATATCGCTAGCTGCTGGTGACAGCAGCGCTATTACCTGTGGTACCTCTCCTGTATATCGCTAGCCACTGGTGACAGCGACATTACCTGCACTACATCTCCTGTATAACGCTGGCACATCCTAAATATCTGACATTCAGTTTAATTTGCGCATACACTTACAAAACATGCGCTACTGCACGTGTGACTTACTTGCAAGCATATATACCATTTTAATATGCGCAAGGCAAGCAGTAAGGGACGGGGAAGTGGCCGTGCTGCTGATGGTGCACGCAGAAGTCCTTGCCCTGGGTGCGGTGAAACTGTCTGCTGCCAGAGCACAAGAAACACTCATCCACGATACCTAGCTTCATATACCAGTTTGCAGGGCAGTGCAGGACACCACTCTGTCAGACCAGTGCAACCAGGTGGTCGGTTGGATTGCAGCAGAGAATGCTTTCAGTCGGTTAAGCACCACCCTGTGTTTCACAAAGTCCAGTCTCAGTAGCCAAGAGTCAGGTCAACAGAATCCTCACCCTGATCCTCCTTCCCTCCATGGAGTCTTGCCAAACAAGTGATCCCACGCTCTGATATTCCGAGAACTTCTTTTCATTGCCATTCCTTGATTTGGGCCTCTCACTAAGCCCGCTTGAAGAGGGACATGAGGAGATTTTGTGCCCTGATTTCCAAACTCTTGAGCATCCACAGTTACAAGAATATGACGTTGGGGAACAGCAATTAGTGTTTCATGAGGTGGATGATGAGACACAGTTGCCAATAAGTCAATGCCAATTGGATTCTTAAGAGGTTGAGGATGAGACAGTGGTCAATAAGTGAGGTTGTTAGGTTAACAAGTCAGGAGGATGACCAGAGTGAGAAAGTGAAAGAGGTTGTAGACTATAAAATCACTGACCCAATCTGGGAAGGTGGCAAGCAAAGTGAAGACAGCAGCACTCACTGCAACAGGCTGGAAGAGGCAGTGGGGTGGCAAAAGGTTGAAGGCAGGCCACACCAAACAGACCTGCAACTTTTCCCCAGAGCACGCCCTTTTGGCAATCTCTCTTGCCAAGGGGTAGGTGTTCCAGTCTGGTGCTTTTTTTTTTTTTTTTTTTTTTTTTTTTTTTTTTTTTTTTTTTTTTTTTTTTTTGGGGGGGACGGTGGCGGGGAAAGTGTGGACTATAAAAATTGTCAGTTGCAACCTGTGCTGGACCAAAATGAGCAGGGACATTAACACTAGCAACCTCACCAGCATGATCAGCCACATGGCATCAAAGCACCCGGGGGGCCGAAGGCCTGGGTCCACAATCGGTGCCTGCTCTTCCCCTGTGTTGCATGCTGGCCAATCCCCTGTCCAAGACTGAGGCCCTGATGCCTCCCACCCTGCACCTGGACCTTCGCAAGCACCATCAGCTAACATATCCACTTCTGTGTCCCAGCGCAGCATACAGATGTCCATACCCCAGGCCTTTGAATGAAAGTGCAAATACCCACCCACAGGCCATAGCACTAAATGCGCACCTTTCCAAATTGCTGGCCCTGGGGGGGCGTGGCCTGCTCGCTAATAGCACCGGACGCTTTAGAGCTGAAGCTCCGCTCCTAGTACCCTACACCGGCTTTCACAGCAACTATCTGGACGGCATTTGTATCTGAGTCCCTTGGAAGTGCTGCTATTATGGGCAAGCTACGGAAGCGGCAGGCGCCGAAGAAACTTACAGAAGTCTTCTCCCTGGTGGCGCCATCCAGCCCGGCACAAGTAAGCGCGCCGACCCTGTCCTCTCCTGTAGCCTCCTCCCCGGCATCATCCTTGAGAGCCTCCCTGGGCCCTGCTGATTCCCCTCGGCTTCTACCCCCTACCGAGCCACTTACCACTGACTTCATGCACACCATGCTGGAGTCACTCTGCTCCTCCATAAAGGAGGATATTTCATGCGCCTTGAAAGAGTTAAGGCGCGAACTCCACAGCCTGGGAGACCGCACTGCGCACATGGAGGGAAAGATGTCTGAGTTTGCCACCTCACATAACTCACTAATAGATGCTCATGAGGCACTTGAGGAGGAGGTGGTGGCCCTGAGAGCAAAGATGCAAGATTTGGAGGCTCGCCACAGACGAAACAATGTAAGAATTAGGGGTGTACCGGAGGCAGTAGGTCCTGAGGGATTGGGCCCCCTTCTCAAGGGACTGATTAAAGAAGCACTACCTGATGTCTCAGAAGCAGATTTCACTGTGGACCGCATTCATCGGGTTCCTAAACCTAAAAATCTGGATCCATCTCTTTCCTGTGATGTGATAGCAAGGATCCACACTTACCACATCAAGGATCAGTTTCTTAGAGCTCTGCGGCACAACCCTGCTCCATCTCCGTCCTTTGCAGGGATCACAATCTACCCTGATCTGTCAGCAACCACCATGGCTAAGAGGAGGGAGTTCTCTCAAGTAACGAAAGTCCTGCGAGACCAGCAGATTCGGTACCGATGGGGTTTTCCAGTAAAATTAATAGTGATGCATAAAGATGCCCAGTACCTCTGGAGCTCCCCTCAAGAAGCTGGGGCTAAAGATCCTCTCTAACAATGTGAGAGGCCTGAACTCTCCCTTCAGACACTCAACTCTGGTCTGATATTGTAAAAGCTCACTGTGATGTGGTTCTGGTACAGGAGTCTCACTTGATGGAGAAGGATCAGCATAGATGTGCTCACAGGCTCTGTTCTCCCTCAGTTAAACGGCATAGAGCTGGTACGTTTATTGGGGTCAGAGCCTCAGTAACATTCACTCTTCATCACTCTGTATCAGATTTACATGGTAGGTTTGTTATATTAGTATGCTCTATTTAATTATGTTTTATATACCATTGCTTCAGTGTACGCACCCAATATTAGACAGAAGGCCTTCCTCAACAAGTTCTTTAGAAAGCTCGGCAAGGTGGCGAAAGGAGCAGTAATAATAGGAGGTGATTTTAACATACCGGTAAATGCAGATATTGATTGTCACACAGCCCCGGGGGTCAAACGGGATGACTTGAGGTTCACTTTAAGCACTTTGCCCTTTCATAATATATGGAGGTATCATCACGGAGATGAGCGAGATTTTGCCTATGTCTCCCCAGCTCACTCTCTCATTGACTACTTTCTGATATCTCGGGATCTCCTGCATAAGGCAATTGTCTGATATTGGGTGTGCCACTTGGTCCGACCGCGCCCCCATAACTCTGGAACTGGACACAGGGCTACCCGGCTGCTCCCCTGCTCAGTGGAGACTTAACCCCTACCTACTTAAGAGTGAACAAAGAGTTGAGGAATTCAGATCCAAAATCAGTGATTTCTTTGCATTGAATGTGAGTCCTGAAATCTCCCCCTCGACTCTGTGGCTTTCTCACAAGGCATATATGAGGGGGATCCTATTGCAATAAGCTGCTCGTCTCAAGAAATGCAGGGACCAGCAGCTGACAGCAGCATTATCTGCTTTGAATGCGGCAGATCATTGTGTAAGCAGGTCTCAACCCCTGCTAACCTAAAAGCCCTTCAAGATGCCCGTTCTTTGGTGAAGCCACTCCTTATCTACAAGCATGAGAGGACATTACGAAGACTTCGCACCTCCTTTTATCATATGGGCGATAGGGCAGGTGCACTCTTGGTGCGTAGGTTGCAAGTCCAAGATAGGCAAGTTATGTCATGATGATGTCACCCACATGCACCCTCAGGAGATAGCTAATGCATTTGCTGCATATTATAAACGTCTATATAACTTAGGGGAGGACGCTACTGTCTCTCAACCTACCTCTGATTAAAATAAAGGCTTTCTTGGATTCAGTTCACCTACCTGCACTAACCAGAGAACAGTTGGATACCCTGAACTTACCCATAACTAGTGAAGAAATTCTTCTTGCTATTTGCAATACCCCCCTGGGTAGGGCCCCTGGTCCGGATGGCTTCATCTCTAATTATTATAGGATATTTCAGCAACAGTTGATGCCTTACCTGACCTCACTATTTATTAGTTTTTTTTACCTCTAGAGCCATACCCCCAGAAATGTTCGCGCTACGGTGGTAACATCCCAAAACCAGGCAAGACCCCTGATGAACTGGCAAACTTTAGACCTATTTCATTATTAAATGCAGATTTAAAGCGTTTTGCTAAAATTTTGGCATCTCGTATTAATACTCATCTCCCATGTTTAGTAGATTCGGGCCAGGTGGGCTTTGTTCCTGGGAGGCAGTGTCGGGATGGAACCAGAAGAATGCTTGACCTGATCCAGCTTGCGGACAGTTCCGGGAGCCCCACATTGTTTCTCTTGATGCTGAAAAAGCATTTCACAGGGTGCATTGGGGGTTCCTGGAACAAGTTCTAGGTAAATTTGGGTTTCACGGACCTATATGTGAGGCGATATTAGGATTATACTCTGTGCCTTCTGCAAGAGTCTTGGCTTCTGGTTTCATCTCCGACCCGTTCCCAATAACGAATGGTACTAGTCAGGGGTGCCCCTTGTCCCCGCTTATTTTCTCTGGTTATAGAGCCCCTAGCATCTCGTATACGCACCTGTCCTCAAATACGAGGAGTTTCAGATGGCAATTCCACACATGTCATAGGACTTTATGCTGATGATGTAATCCTGACCATAACTGCAATATCCCTTTCAGTGTGCTGCCACTTCAATCACTTATCTCGGAGTGGAGCTGGCACGCTCTGTTCCCAAAACACTCTCCATTAATTTGTCCAACTTGAGGGCTGATCTCAAGAAGGATTATACGAAAATGTCCCAAGTCCACTTTTCGTGGATAGCTAGAATAAATGCTGCTAAGATGCTATCCCTTCCCAAAATATTGTATTGTTTCAGGTGCTTACCAGTACTGGTCCCCAAAGCCCAGATTGCTCAGCTCCAGCGTGACCTTATGGCGTTTATTTGGGACGGTAAAAAACCCAGAATATATAAATATGCATTGCACCCCCCTATTAGAAATGGAGGACTGGGAGTACCTGACCTATACAAATATTACCTGGCGGAACTGGCATTTGAATCCTGGTCCCCTACCTCCCCCCAAAAATGGCATGAGATAGAAGAATCCTTTGTAAAATCCCGCTCTTTGAGAGCTTTGCTTGCAGCCTGTAGTCTGAAAGCTGTTCAATTCTCTCCTTTACTCTGCACCACTCGGGCTATGATGCATATTTGGAAGCAGCTTATAGATTCTTAACAGTTATTCAATGTGCCCCTTTAACTTCGCTGGAATATCCTATTCCTGATCTGTCCCTAGACACATGGAGGGCTAGGGGTATCCAGTACCTTGGTTGCTTGTACTCTAGGAATGTTCTAGTGGAATTTGCCACTCTACACACCAAGTACGCGCTCCCAAATACCTGCTTTTATCAATTCTTGCAAATCCGGCATTTTCTAAACTCATTGGCTGACCGCCAACTGCCCACTCCTAATTCCTTCCAGCTCCTTATCAGGGACTCTTGCCCCCTTAGGCCCAAAATTTCTACATTTTATGCTGCCATCCTTCCTGCGGAATTGGCAGTTAAGCAACCCTTTGCCCATCGGTGGGAATTGGAATTGGGGAAAGTATTCTCTGTACGGCAATGGAACGCAGATTTACACTGGTCCTACAAATGCACCAGATGTATTAACCATGTTGAGCAGGCCAGGCGGATTCAATTGCGCTGGTACCTGACGCCCAATAGACTGGCCCACCTGGTTCCAGGTTAGTCCCCCCTTTGCTGGAGAGGTTGCGGGATGGTGGGTACCCCCTTGCACATGTGGTGGTCATGTCCCTCAGTCACCTCTTTTTGGTCAGATGTTGGATCCCTCCTTAGAGAAGTCACTGATACACAAATAGATCTTTCTCCTGAACTGTCAATCCTAGGTATAGGATTGGAAAACTCCCCTCCCAAGATGAGGGAGACTGTAGCGCATGTACTTAGCGCTTCCAGGAATGTTATAGCCCGCCAGTTGAAGTTGGCGCAGTCTCCGGAGGTAGCTGCGGTGGCGCAATCTGTTAATGAACATATGCATTGTGAAATGTTTTTTGCGGAAAATGTACTATCCAGAATATGAATACATAATCAGTGGGTTACGTGGTTATCCAGTCATTATGCTACTTCTCTACCGGCCTCTATACTTTGATAGTGTTGCATTGTTACTGAAGTTCTCACTGTCTATGCCGCTCCATATATATGTACGCAGACTGTGCTGCACATGTCTTATCATGTACGCCTTTTCTTTTCTTCTGCACTATATTATTTGTAATACTGTAATTGCTCTATTCGCGCCTCTGTATACTGTGCTGTCCTCTTTTGTTATAACTCAATAAAAACTTATTGAACACCAAATTGCTGGCCCTGGAAATGTTGCCATTTAGGCTTGTGGACACTGAGGCTTTCCGCTGCCTGATGGCGGCGGTCCCTAGTTACTCAGTCCAAAGCTGCCCTACACCAGCATGTGTCCTGTAACATCACCCATTCCCTGACCAATGCAGTTATTGGGAAGGTCCACTTAACGACTGACACATGGACAAGTGCTTTTGGCCAGGGACGCTTCATTTCCCTAACAGCACACTGGGTGAACATTGTGGAGGCCAGCAGCGAGTCGTACCCTGGGATGGCACAGGTGCTACAGATGCCAAGGATTGCGGGCCCTACTTCAATCAGGATTTGCGCCACCACCTACATTAGTGGCTGCAACACCCCCCTTCTCCACCTCCTCCTCCACTTCCACCTCTGAATTCTCATCTTGCAACACCAGTCAGCCATCAGTCAGTAGCTGGAAGCAGTGTAGCACTGCAGTAGGGAAGCGGTAAGCTTGCAACAGGCTGTGCTGAAACTAATTTACTTGGGTGACAAATGGCACACTGCCCCAGAGCTGTGGCAAGGGTATAAGGGACCAGACTGAGCTGTGTCTCCACTCAACCTACAACCAGGCATGGTTGTGGCTAATAATGGGCGTAACTTGGTGGCGGTTTTGGAGCTCAGTAAGCTCATACATACCATGCCTAGCCCACGTGTTCAACTTGGTGGTTCAGCGGTTTCTCAAAACCTACCCCAATTTGCCTGAGCTACTGGTGAAGGTGCGCTGCATGTGTGCCCATTTTCGCAAGTCAGACAGCTGCTGCTGGTCTGGCAACGCTGCAGCAGCACTTGCAATTTCCAGCTCACCAACTGGGCAGTAGTGGAATACCAGCTGCAACATGGTTGTTGCCTTTCCAGTCAGCTTCCGCTATTCACTTGCTGCTCGCAATGAAGGCAGATGTTTGCATATGGAATAGGTGGAAATGGAGGAAGACATTTCACAGGATGATGGCCAGACCACCCTCAGTTCGTCTTCTCAGCGCAAATTGGATGAGGAGGAGGAGGAGCATGAGACGGTTGCCTCTTCTACAGAAGGTAGTACCCACAGCAGGTTTATTCAATCTGTTCAGCGTGGATGGGCCGAGGAAGAGGATGAGGAGTTTGAGTCATCCTCCTGATGAGGACAGCGAAGTCTTTTTTTTTTTTTTTTCTGTATCAACAATTTTTATTGTTTTTCTTTTCTTTATGACATACATAAAAAGCAGTGGTCCAATGATCATATGGTCATACAAATGGTCACAAGTATTTTGTACAATTAGACCAATTGGTTCAGTCTACATTGAAATAAGGCATATCCTTTGGGTACATCAAAGAAGATAAACTAAAAATGAAAACATAGTAAAACAGAAAAAGGGGCCTGAAAGGGCCCAACAGGATAGGTAGGGTAACACTCAAGAATCCTCTACACAATTAAGCCACAAATATGTCGCGGATTATAAGCAACACTGATGAGTAAGCAGTTTTAAGAAAATAACCATATACACGATCTAGGATATATATAGTAGTATTGAAAAGGAGACCAAATATATTGGGTTTGGTTATAGTAGTTAGTTGAATTTTCTGTATTCTCTCCAGGGGGCCCAAATTTTGAGAAAAACATGTCTAGAGCGCAATTCCCAATGTGAAATTTCTTCTAAGCGATAGATTTGATCTAGTCTACTCGTCCAATGTACAATATTAGGGGCATCCGTTGATAACCAGAGTTTAGGAATTAGTAATCTGGCAGCTACCAGCATAAAGGAAAAGAGTGTTATTTTGCAAGATTTCGATCTACCAATGCCAAGGCTGAGTAGTGAGATCTCAGGAATGCAGGGGAAGGAGGTTTGGCATATCTGATTGCTAAGTTTGTTTACTTCCAACCACCATGGCTGTATCAACGCACACGACCACCAAACATGGAAGAAAGAGCCTCTCTCTTTGCCGCATCTCCAGCAAGTATCGGTGTAAAGTGGATTGTAAAGAGAGGTCTTGTCTGGGGTCTTGTACCAGCGCATTAGTATTTTGTAGCTGTTCTCTTGAATGACAATACATCTAGAAATTTTATGTGGGACTATCAAGATCTGTAGAATTTCAGGAGGGGACAGTGTACGCTGCAGGTCTTTTTCCCAAAGCCCAATCGCAGCAGGTTTAACAGTAGGAGGGGATTTAAGTTGCTTGTAAATATTGGATATGACTTTGGAGGGATATAGAGAGGCCCCAATCATCTTATCAAACCAAGGAAGGTTCTGAGCGGGTGAGGTTTCTTTAGCAATACGGAGTGATTCCTTTCTAAGAAAGTTTAAAAGAAAAGGGTTCTTAGTTGTAACCTGAAGGAGGTCACAGATATCTTGATCAGAAAGGATACCTCCATCTTTAGTAAACAATCTGGAAACCTTCATCTCTGTATCCCTAAGTACAGAGGTGCAGCTGTCTCTTAAATCCTTGGGAGCTAAAGAAATTACATCTCCTATAGAAATGAAAGGAGAAGGGAGGGTCAGAGCTCCCACATTGGCCGAGAACCACCTCCAGACCTTTAAGGTGTTCCGGATCAAGGGATTCGGTATAGTATTGGGGACCAGGGTGAGTTTGTCGGCCAAGATGAGGGCCCGAATAGGGGAAGGCAACAAAGCATTCTCCAGCCCTAACCAAAGCTTATGAGAAGGATTTCTGATCCAATCTATTACTCTTGCGAGCTGGATGGCCTTCATATAAATCTCTGGGTCAGGTAGTCCAATTCCACCTCTGGACTTTGGTTTTGACAAGGTTACAAAAGAAATGCGAGGGCTCTTCCCCTTCCAAATAAATTTACGTATATTCCTGTTAAGAAGGGAAAAATAGGACTTGGGAATCTCAATGGGAAGTACTTGCATTAAATATGTAAGCTTTGGTATTACTAAGGACATAACTATGTTTTTTCTCCCAAACCAGGATAAATAAGGGAAATTTAGAGAGTCCATCTGGGTGATCATAGAGGCTAAGAGGTTTGTAGTTGAGTTTAAATAAATCTCCTAGGCAAGGGGACAAGTTTACTCCTAGATATGTCAAATGTTGGGTATGCCAATTAAAGGGGGATACATTTTGGAGAGATGTGATGGTGTGCGAAGAGAGGCCAATATGGATTATCTGAGATTTAGTTGCATTAACTTTGAAGTTTGACAGAGAGCCGAAGAAAGTGAGGATGGACAGGATTACAGGTATAGATTTAAGTGGGTTGGTAGTGACTATTAAGAGATCGTCTGCGAATGCAGCAAGTTTAGATTCCTGTCCACCAACCTGCAGGCCTTTAATGTCAGAGTTTTGTCTAAGAGCTTGTAGAAGGGTTTCCATCACCAGGACAAAGAAGGGGGGAAAGGGGGCATCCCTGTCGTGTTCCATTGCTAATGGGGAAGCTGGAAGATAAGGTATCATTGACTGACACAGACGCCGAAGAATGGGTATACATAGAGAAGACAGCATTAATGAATGAAGTGGGGATCTGAAATTTCGATAGGGTGAGAGAGATGTAAGTCCAATCCACTCTATCAAATGCTTTTTCGGCGTCTGTGCCAAGCAATACTAAGGGGGAGGATCTATAGGAGGCATAATAAAGGGCATTTAGTATTTTCGTGGTGTTATCTTTACCTTCTCTGCCTCTAACAAAGCCCACCTGATCTGGGTGGATCAGATGCGGCAAAAGGTTTTGCAACCTAGTGGCCAACATTTTCGACAGTAACTTAAGATCTACATTTAGGAGGGAAATGGGGCGAAAATTTGAACATAAGGTGGGGTCCTTGCCTTGTTTAGGAATAACTGTGATAGTAGCTTTTGTCATATCTGCGGAGAGTGGGAGTTTGTTTAAAGCCTGATTATAGATTGGGAGCAAAAAGGGGAGGAGAGTTTCTTTGAAGGTTGAGTAATAGGTTATCGGAAGTCCATCCGGACCAGGGCATTTTCCTTTAGGAGTCGATTTAATGGCAGAGCTTAATTCCAAGATGGTAAATGGTTCAGACAAAGATTCACTTTGGGGCGCTGACAATGATGGCAGTTTAAGAGAGGATAGGAAGACATTAATATTGGAACTCCTGTCAAGTGAGGGGTTTGGAAGTACTGTAGCAGGGAGATTATATAGAGATTCGTAGAATTTCCTAAATTGTTCTGCAATTTCCTCTGCTTTAAACAGAAGAGTATTTTGAGGCGATCTAATGCTCTGTATAAAGCGAGATGTTTTCCTCTGTCTAATTCTCTGTATTGCAAACTTAGAAGCCTTGTTCCCATGCGCAAATACTTTCTGTTGTGCAGATAGGTAATATTTAGCAGATCTCTCGTTAAGAAAGTTCTTTAATTCTGTCCTGAGGGAGGTTAGCTCTGAGAGATGATGGGCTAAAAGGGATTGTTTATGCGCTTTTTCCAGAGTATGAATTTTAGACAGTAGGTCAGAAAGTCTCTTGTCGGCTTGTTTTTTAAGAAAGGAGCAGAGGCTAATTAATCTGCCCCTTATAAAGGCTTTATGGGCGTCCCATAACGTTTGGGGTGAGACCTCTTTGTTGTTATTAATCGAGAAGTATTCTTCAAGGAAGGAGGTAATTTGTGCTACATATTTTTCATTACCTAACAGGGATTCATTAAATCTCCAAGTGGAGTTTTTATTAGATCGAATGGGAGGGAGGATGTCACAGAACATAGGGGAGTGATCGGATAGAGTTATATCTCCTATCTTGGCCAGTGCACATAACTGTAGGTGTTCCTTTTAGATAAGGACATAATCTATCCTACTATAAGACCTATTAGATGGAGAGTAGAAGGAGTAGTCCAATCCCTGAGGGTTAAGACATCGCCAAATATCTACCACTCCAAGACTCGAGAGTTTAGTATGGAGGAAGTTAAGGGCTTTTTGGGAAATGGCCGATTTTTTGGAGGTGGTGTCAAGAAGCGGGTTGAAAGCTAGATTAAAGTCACCTGCCATTATCAATATTCCCTCTCTATGAATTTCCACTAGGTCTATTAACGTGGAGAGCCAAGTAATCTGGTCTGTGTTTGGGGCATAGATATTCACTAAGGTATAGGTTGAAGTTCCTATCAAGCCTTTGAGTATAAGAAATCTGCCATCAGGATCCTGTACATGCGAATGGTACTGGAAGGGCAAATTCCTACGAAAGCCAATACTGACTCCCCTCGAGGCAGCACCCCCAGCTCCACAGTGGTACCATGTGGGAAATTTTGAAAAGGAGAGGTTGGGATAGTCTCCATGTTTGAAGTGTGTCTCTTGAAGGAAAATTAAAGAGCATCTTTCTTTATGTAAAAGAGAAAAGATCTGACATCTCTTTGATGGAGACCTCAACCCCTTCACATTATAAGTTACTACTCTTAAGTCTGCCATAATTAAAGTATGTGTAGGTGAAGGATACAGCTAAAAATATAGATGTCAAGTGTGTATGACTAACCAACCAGAGTGAAGGGAGGGTACCACCTCGAGGTAAGCGACGGCTCCGTAAAAGGTAAAGGTTCATTCCGAACAGATTTTCATCAGCATATGGGCCATACCTATCAGAGTATTCTTGAGACATATCAAAGGACAAAAAAAAGTGAACAACACAACAGAATAAACCAAAACATATGTAACGATAGCACCAGTAAGCTACTAATAAATGTGAGCTAACTAGCACTATTGGCAAGGGGGGGTGTTGCATTACTGTATGTAAAATGCAAATATTATGATTCCTTTTTAAGGAGAGAGATGATACGGGTTAAATACCAGCTTCTATCAAAGTAAAGCAGGATAATTACTTATAATGGTCAGTCTCAGTGACCTTTGTGTGAAAGCAACTAAAACCGGATTGACAACATATATATCAACTATAGTGGTATTGTCTCAGTTAAGAGCTGGAAGGGTAAACCTGAGGACAAAGCCATCACTCATCTGGAAGTGTCAGTCTTTTGGAAGACGAAGCCTGGCGGTTTCTTTTCATCCTATGAGACCTTTGAGTACGAGGGGTCTCCCATGCTCCATCAGTATTCAGAGTAGGTATATCAGAGGCATTCCGAACAAGTTCCCAGTTTTCGATGGGGAGCGGCAGGATTTGCAGGATGTCATAAGCACCGTCCAAATCCTCATAGGAGTGAATGGAGATTCTGCGTCCATTGTGAATAAAGGACAACCCGAACGGGAATAACCATCTGTACACTACTTTCTTATTTCTCAAAAGATCTGTGAGAGGTTTTAGGGACTTGCGCTTTTTCAGCGTGGATTGAGCCAAGTCTTGATATATGGAGATAGGGTTGTCATCCCACGAGGCTAGGGGATTATTTCTTGCTCCTTTTAGTATAGCCTCTTTGACGGGAAAGTGCAAAAACTTGCAAATAATGTCCCTTGGGGGATCTGTAGATTGGGGCTTGGGGCGCAGCGCCCTGTGAGCACGTTCTAAAATCACTTCATGTGCGGAGTCAGGGCCCAGTAGTTTTAAACAAATCTGCATCACTACTTCAGGGATTTCATCAGGGCCTACTGATTCTGGAACTCCTCTGAAGCGGAGGTTGTTCCTCCTGCTCCGGTTTTCCAGATCTTCCAGCTGCACGTACAGGGCGTTTAAATGCTTTTGGTGAGTACTTAGCTTATCAGAGGTAGCGTTGTGGTGAGCCGTGAGAGCCATGTTCGCGTCCTCCAGAGCTTCCACCCGCCTCCCTATATGCTTCACATCTTCTTTTATGGAGTGGAGGTCGGTTTTAAGTGGTTCTAGGGCTTCAGACAAAGCGTTCTTTAGGAAGGATTTGGAGAGCGAGACTGCGTCTGCTTCAGGGGACTCGTCTCTCACCTTCTCAGCGGTGTATTCCGCCTGCTGTTTGTTCTTCGGCGTGCACGGAGGTTCCGGCGCCATTTTGGATTCTCTGGCCGCATAGGACTGTGCCGCTTTTTTTTATAAACTTCTCCATTCCGCCCGCTTGGGAACTTGGTCTGGACGGCTCTGGGACATCAGCAGGTCTCGGTCCCCCGATCTTGACCATTGTGGGCTAGATTAGCTGGGTTTAGGAGCTTCTAAAGGAATCGGTAATAGCGGAGCAGCGCTTCACACGACCATCCGGCTCAGGCGCTAGCTCCGCCCCCCCAGGACAGCGAAGTCTTGTCTGTTAGGACTCTGGCACACATGGCTGACTGTTATGCTGCCTTTCCCGTGACCCTTGTGTTATACACATTTTGGCCAACACAGATTACTGGTTGTTCACCATTCTAAACCCCCCACTACAAAGAGAACTTCTCTTATTCCTGTGATGAGGACTGGCAAAATGGTGCAATACCAGATGGTCCTTGTGGAAAAATTGCAAAAAATTTCCAGCTGTCAACACTTGCAGCAGAGTACGTAGTTCCTTGAGCAACAGAGGGGAACACACAGCAGTTCCAACGCAGGCAAGGCAACACACACTCCAAGGCCTGGGACAGTTTAATGACACCCCGCCAGCAATCTCACCCTGATGCATGGCCTAGTGTCACAAGGAGAGGAGTTTTTGAAGATGGAGTACATGGCAGACAGTGTCGGTATCCTCAGTGAGCCCTCTGTGCCCTACAACTATTGGGTGTCCAAGCTGGACATGTGGCACAAACTGTCCCTCTAAGCCTTGGAGGTGCTGGCCTGCCCTGCCACCACTGTTTTGTCAGATCGGGTATTTAGCGCTGCTGGGGGCATAATAACTGATAAGTGCATCCGCCTATTAACTGAAAATGCTGACAGGTTGACTGTTATCAAAATGAACAAGGCCTGGATTGCCCCTGACTTCTCTACTCCACCAGGGGAAAGCGGCTGAACATAAAGGCATTTTAAATGTGGCTTTTATGGTGTATTGAATACAGTGCATTCTCATGCACCACTAAAAAGGTATATGGTTCAATATTTTCTCGTCTTCATCCTCCATCATATAAACGTGCTTATTAGGCTGCCCTTGCTCCTAATGTTTGAGCTCGGCAGCAGGCAATGCCCATAATTTTTTCCATGGTCAGATCAGCAGTAGGCCCTCGCCCCTAATGTTTTAGATGGTCAGCTCAGCAGCAGACCCTTACCCCTAATGTTTGAGGGTCACCAGCAGGTCATCATTCGGGGTGTAGGATGCCCTCCTTTTATGTATAATAAAGGGGGTTATTGTAGTGCCGGTTCCTTGTAATTTTTGGCAGCCCTTTTACTTAGTGCATAGGCTTTGAGTGTAGGAGTCCCACTACATGAACAACCACCACCATGTGAATGATGCCCTGCTTTGTGATATACAGGTTGTATCGGAGTGCCTCTTCCTTGTAATTTTTGGCAGCACTTGCACTTTATATACATAGTAAATATACAGGAAAGAATATTTCCTAACCATTTTTCCTCAAATCTATCTATCTTCAGTTTGGTGCGTCTGTAAGAGTGGCATACTACTCAGACAACATCGTTCCAGCAGCGACCTGGGAATCCAAGATGCATCCAGACATCCTCCCCATGCTGTTCCTGAACCATTTCAGTGGTGTTTCCATCAATTTCTGACCTTTTCATGTGAACCATACAGCCTCCCCTCTTCAGAGCAGGGGGTGACTGGTTTAATGCTCAGGTTCTCCCATTGACTTCCGTTGTGTTTGGTAGAGCACCCGAACTCCTGAGGTGTTCTACCCAAGCACTTTGGTGCTCAATCAACACTAGTAGTAATCCTAGGATTTTGCATGCATGGAAGAAATAACACTGACACCAGGCAAGGGTCAAAGCATTTCTCATTACAGGAAGTTAAGCAGTTTTTATATCGGGGAGGGTGTTCCACTACTGAGGCTCATGCCATTGTTTCATTGGCTAGAATACAAAAATAAGAATTAACACTTGTCTGTGCATTGTGCATTATTTTACTAACTTTGGTATGCAAACTATGTAAACATCTAAGTCCAAGTGCCATCTTGTAATGGCTTCATACTAACTGCAGCACAGCATACCTCATGACACATCAGGGAGGAGGGTCCTCTTGGAGTCTTTGTGATTTCAGTCCCAACTTGAGCGAATAGGGCGTTGTCTGAGAGCTGGAGGGTATAGGGCCATCTTAGTTGATCAAGAATGATATCCACCTCTCCATCACCATGCATCTTAAACATTCAAATAAAAACCTCAAAACAGACTGGATCAAAATCCATGTACTATATTACGTTTCTTGCATCTTACACCTAATAGATGTTACATTATTAAAATCTCACTTGGTGTTTTGCAGTTATGTGCCACCTTGGGAACAACATCATCATGTGCTTTTGACAACCTAATGGAACTAGGGCCTATTTGTAAGTATAAACACAAATGTATTACTACATTTTGGTGGGAACTTATCAAACACTGCAGAATTCTGTCTCTAAAACATTGTAAAATAGGGCTTTTGTGATCTGTTATGCTTATTTGTGGAAAAATATGCAACTTCTTTGATTTTACATTACTCTTGCCACTTTTAAAAATCAGGCCTGATTTAGCTATGTTAATTGGGTGTATGCCAGATTTGGGCAATAAAAAAGTTGTACAAATGTTGGTCTTACTCCAGTAGGGGGTGGCATAAAATCTGGAGTAATATCTCTAGACCTATGTAATGAGGTGCCAAATGTTTGAAACGGTGAGGGAGACTTATCCAAACTGATGTACCCATTAATTTATTTTAACCACCATTTCAAGGAAAATAGATTTTGTTACCACAAGGAAATTCTGCTTCATGGCAAATTTTAGTTTTTTCCTGAAATTCAGATTGAAGTGCGCTTCAGATACTTTGATTCGCTCATTCCTACACTGACCAAAAATATAAACGTAACACTTTCAGGTTTTCAGGTTTGCTCCCATTTTGCATGAGCTGAACGCAAAGATCAAACATTTTCTACATACACAAGACCATTACTCTCAAACATTGTTTATAAATCTGTTAGTGAGCACTTCTCATTTGCCGAGATAATCCATCCCACCTCACAAGTGTAGCATATCAATGTGCTGATTAGACAGCATGAATATTGCACAGGTGTGCCTTAGATTGCCCACAATAAAAGCTCACTCTGAAATGTGCAGTTTGCCTCCCCCCCCCCCCCCCCAGTAAGGCAAATCTGGTGTGGCCACAATTTACCTCACGCAGTGCAACACCTCTCCGTCGCATAGAGTTGATCAGCTGGCGGTTTGTGGCCTGTGGAATGGTGGTCTGCTCCTCTTCAATAGCTGTGCAAAGTTGCAGAATATTGGTAGGAACTGGAACACTGTCGTATACGATGATCCAGAGCATCCCAAACATGCCAAATGGGTGATATGTCCGGTGAGTATGCCGGCCATGCAAGAACTGGGATGTTTTTAGCTTCCAGAATTGTGCACAGATCTGTGCATTATCATGCTGCAACATGAGGTGATGGTTGTGGATGAATGGCACAACAATGGGCTTCAGGATCTCTTCACTGCATCCGTGCATTCCAAATGCCATCAATAAAAGGCACCTTCGTTAACCATAACATTCGTTAACCTGCCCATACCATAAGCCCACCACCACCATGGGCCACTCAATCCCCAACATTGACGTCGGCAAACCGCTCACACCCCGCTGTCTGCCATCTGCCCTGAACAGTGAAAACTGGGACTTATCTGTAAACAGAATGCCTCTCCAATGTGCCAGATGCCATCGAATGTGAGCATTTGCTCACTCAAGTCAATTACGACGACTAACTGCAGTCAGGTCCAGACCCCGATGAGGATGACTAGCATGCAGATGAGCTTCCCTAAGAATGTTTGACAGCTTGTGCAGAAATTCTTTGGCTATGCAAACCGATTGTTGCTGCAGCTGTGTGGGTGGCTGGTCTCAGACTATCATGGAGGTGAACATGCTGGATGTGGAATTCCTGGGCTGGTGTGATTACATGTGGTCTGCGGTTGTGAGGCTGGTTGAATCTACTGCCAAATTCTATGAAACGTCTTTTGGAGACTGCTTATGGTAGAGTAGAGAATGAACTTTCATTGCACAGGCAACAGCTCTGGTAGACATTCCTGCAGTCATCATGCGAATTGCATGCTCCCTCATTTGTGGCATTGTGCTGTGTAATCAAACTGCACATTTCAGAGTGTCCTTTCTATTGTGGGCAGTCTAAGGCACACCTGTGCAATATTCATACTGTCTTTTTTTTCCCATATACTGCAATAGGAACTGAGCTATTTTCCTTAGACTGCAGTGATAAGCTAATAGTATATGGTATAGTATAATCCAGTTATTAACAACCCCAAGCACTCCTAGAAATAAAAAACAAAAAATAAAATTGCCCACTGTCTCCATTTTACAGATAAAAATAAAAATATTAATCGCATATGGTGATCAGAGTAAGGCCTCATTCACATACGTGGATCTTCACAGACCACAGTCCATGAAAACCCATCCTGCTGAGTGCATAATATCATTGGTTGCTATGACGCTGTGCACTTCGTGCCACCATTGCTGTACAGTAATGCACTCGTATAGATCATACAAGTGTATTACTGTACGGCGGTGGCATTAAGCGCACAGCATCATAGCAACCAATGACTTTGTGTGCTCGTGCACTCGGCAGCACAGCAGGCTAGGTTTTCACGGACCGCGGTGTGTGAATGAGGCCTAACAAAATGATGTCTGAATCGCCATATTTTCCTCCCCCACCCCACGACAGCACCACAGAGAGGATCTGCCTACAGAATAAAAGGTGATGCCTCTCTACCCCTTCAGTGGTATTCTGTACCTAGGAGACCTGCAGTTTTTCTCTTCCAGGTATTTACCGTTGGTCTGTTATCCTAGGGGGGTCCATCGCACTGTGGTTGCAGGCTGACGGGACCCTAGGATCCGGGGGCTCCTCTGGGTCTTGCAGCAGGCGCATGGGCATCCTTCTGTGGAAGTTTTGCCACACGCTATGAGGCTTTCCCAGAAGCTGGGCGGCTGGCGTGTGAGCATCCTTTCATGGAGGCTTTGCCACGCTGCCTCAGGATGGACGAAGAGTTACGGAATAGCACGGCTACTTCCAGAAGCAAGCACAGCGGGTGACGCACTTTGGAAGCGCCTGGGACGTACTTCCGGCCCATGATATTTAAAAAGGATATCCCTTACCGTCAAGGTCTGACAGGTGGCTTACAGAGATCGAGGAACTGCTCCAGCATCCCTCAGTTAGTGCAGCTGACTCAAGTAATCTGGCTTGAGAATTTCTGGATAAAGCAGCTCCTACAGGCTTCCAGGTCATTGAGGTTTTTTTTTTTTTTTCTTTTCTCTTCTTCGTGGCCAGTGACAGTGGAAGCAGGGAGTGACTTGAAGGATATTCATGTTTTGACCCTACAGCAGGCTTCCTTTGCTGTTACCAGCTAGAATGGAAAAATAAGACTCAAGAATATGCAGAGATGGTAGCACCTGTTCCGGTATTTTGACAGAGGTTTTTTTTTGTTTTTGTTTTTCTGGGGGGTGAGTGAGATGGCAACTGTCTTTTCTAATTATAGTTCTTTGTATTTATTTTTTTTTTTTTAAGAAAATGCTGGCTAAAAGGAAAAATGAATGTGCCATATGTAAAACGGCTTTTGTCGTCTTATGACAAAGCTGTGTCAACGCTGTATTGACGAGACTGTTTCGGATGAATCCCCGTCCCTCCTAGAGAATATTAAAACTCTAAGATGGAAGTGAAATATGCGTTAAAACCCCTAAGAAGCTTAATGTGAAGAAAAGGGTTAACCTATCCTAAGACACTTCTTCTGGCGACAGTGACTTCCCCCTTTCCTCAGATTCTTCCTCAGAGGATGAAATTATAGGAAGATCCTTTCTTCCTCCTGAAGATAATGACACTGTTAAGTTATAAGGTCCACTATATAAATATTGAAGATGATATTGAATAATATTAAAGGAGGATAAGTCAGTAGCGGACTTTGTTTGTTTGAAGGATTGCAGGAAAATAGGGTAGATGCTTCCCCGTGCATAATAGCATTATTTCTCTGATTTCAAAGGGAATGGAAAAAAACATGTAGAAGGGTTTTTAGTTCCAAAACCTTTGAACGTAAATACCCTTTTGAGGATAAGCCTTTGCATTCTTGGGCAAGGTTCCCAAAATAGACGTGGCCATTTCCAAGGTTTCTAAAGGTCTTCTCTCTTCGAGGATATGGGTGTTCTTAAGGACCCTTTGGATAAGAAGGCTGAGTCCTTCCTGAAGGGTGCTTGGGAGGCATCCACTTCCTCTTTTCATCCTAACATAGCAGCCACGGTAACAGCTAGAACCTTAGCCTTTCAGCTGCAGCAATTAGAAATCCAGTAAAGAGAGGTGTCCTAGGGAGCAGATTTTATTCTCCCTGCCCACATTACAGAAGGCGGCAGACTTTTTGGCAGGTGCCTCTGTAGATGCGGTCAAACTTGGCGCTCAGACGGCATCTTTTGTACTTCATGACACTGCTAAAATTGGGTCAAAAAAGTTAATTTTTTTTGCATAAAAAAAATACCTATTTTACCAAAAAATGGGAAAAACTAGCAAATTTCAAAGTTTGTTTCTCTACTTCTGGAATACATAGTAATACCCCCAAAAATTGTGATGACTTAACATTCCCCATATGTCTACTTCATGTTTGAATTATTTTGGGAATGATATTTTATTTTTTGGGATGTTACAAGGCTTAGAAGTTTAGAAGCAAATCTTGAAATTTTTCAGAAATTTAAAAAACCCAATTTTTAGGGACCACTACAGGTCTGAAGTCACTTTGCGAGGCTTACATAATAGAAACCGCCCAAAAATGACCCCATTCTATAAACTACACCCCTCAAGGTATTCAAAACTGATTTTACAAACTTTGTTAACCCTTTAGGTGTTGCACAAGAGTTATTAATTTGAGAATTTCATTTTTTGCCTAATTTTCCATTTTAACCCATTTTTTCCACTAACAAAGCAAGGGTTAACAGCCAAATAAGACTGTGTATCTTTATTGCCGTTTACAGAAACGCCCCATATGTGGCCGTAAACTACTGTACGGCCACACAGCGGGCGTAGAGTGAAGGGTGCGCCGTATGGTTTTTGGAAGCCAGATTTTTCTGGACTGTTTTTTTGACACCATGTCCCATTTGAAGCCCCCTGATGCACCCCTAGAGTAGAAACTCCATAAAAGTGACCCCATCTAAGAAACTACCCCTCAAGGTATTCAAAACTGATTTTACAAACTTTGTTAACCCTTTAGGTGTTGCACAAGATTTAATGGAAAATAGAGATACAATTTAAAAATTTCACTTTTTTGGCAGATTTTCCATTTTAATATTTTTTTTTTCCAGTTACAAAGCAAGGGTTAACAGCCAAACAAAACTCATTATGTATGGCCCTGATTCTGTAGTGTACAGAAACACCCCATATGTGGTCATAAACTGCTGTACGGGCACACGGCAGGGCGCAGAAGGAAAGGAATGCCCATACGGTTTTTGGAAGGCAGATTTTGCTGGACTATTTTTTTATTTTTATTTTTTTTACACCATGTCCCATTTGAAGCCCCCCGATTCACCCCTAGAGTAGAAACTCCAAAAAAGTGACCCCATTTTAGAAAGTACGGAATAGGATGGCAGTGATGTTGGTACTAGTTTAGGGTACATATCATTTTGGGTTGCTCTATATTACACTTTTTGTGCGGCAAGGTAACAAGAAAATAGCTTTTTTGGCATGCTTTTTTTTGTTTACAAAATTCATCTGACCGGTTAGATCATGTGGTAATTTTATAGAGCAGGTTGTCACGGACGCGCGATACCTAATATGTATACAATTTTTTTTATTTATGTAAGTTTTATACAATCACTTCATTTTTAAAACCAAAAAAAGTTTGTCTCCATAGTCTAAGAGCCATAGTTTTTTCAGTTTTTGGGCGATTATCTTGAGTAGGGTCTCATTTTTTGCAGAATGAGATGAGTTTGATTGGTACTATGTTGGCGTACATGTGACTTTTTTGATCACTTTTATTACCTTTTTTGGGAAGTAAGGTGGGCAAAATTTAAATTTTCTCATAGTTTTTTATTTTTTTATTTTTATGGCGTTCACCATGCGGGGAAAGTAACATGACTGTTTTATAGATCAGGTCATTACGGACGCGGCGATACCTAATATGTGTAGTGTGGTTTTTTTCTTTTTTTTTTTTACCCAGACCCACTTGGTTCTTGAAGATCCAGTGGGTCTGATGTCTGTATAATACAGTACAGAACCCTATATAGGGTTCTGTACTGTATTTTACTTACACTGAACAGATCTATGCTTTTAGCATAGATCTGTTCAGCACCATGGACAGCAGGACGCCTGAGCAGGCATCCTGTTGCCATGGGAACCTTCCCAGTCTGCCACAACTTCGCAGACGGGGAAGGGTGAGTGCGGGGCTGCGGGGGGCTGTCGGGGGCTCTCTCCCTCTCCATCAGGGGACTGCAAAGGCACAGCAGCCTCCCGATGGGAGAGGGAGGGAGCCCCTTGACACTGACCGTTAACCTTTCCCATACCGCGGTCCGTACGGACCGCTGTATGGAAAAGGTTAAACGGCTGACATCTGCACAGATGTCAGCCGTTTATACCAGGGTGTCAGCAATGTGCTGGCACCCTGGTATAACCCACTAGAAGCCAACGAATTTTCAAGGGGAGGCGGGCGGGGATTGTGATCCCGCCTGCTACACTGCCCGCCTCCCGCAACGCCCCCACCGCCTGCGACACCCCCCCTGCACCACCCGCCGGCATCAAATCGTGCAGGGGGGGTGCAAAATCTTGATTTGAGACACTCTAAAGTTTCTGATCCCCGCGGTCAGGGACCGCGGGGATCAGAAACTGCAAAAAGCGCAGCAAACCGCAGGTCTGAATTGACCTGCGGTTTGCTGCGATCGCCGACACGGGGGGGTCACATGACCCCCCTGGCGTGACAGGATGCCGGCTGAATGATTTCAGCCGGCATGCTGTTCAGATTAACCCCTGGGGCGCCGGAATGCCTATTTAGTTAGGACGTACCGGTACGTCCTGTGTCCTTAAGGACTCGGGAAATAGGGCGTATCGGTACGTCCTGTGTCCTTAAGGGGTTAAACAAGTTTCTAGTATTCAAAAAATTTAAGATGGAAACAATGAAAACTGCAGTGCAGCTCCTGTTTCCACATTGTTTCATGGCCATAATGGATTTGAAAGATGCCCATTTCCACATCCCAAAGCACCTGGAGTTCCAGAAGTTTCTCAGAGTTGCAGTCCTTATGGAGGGTCAGCTACAGCAGTTCCAATTCCAGGCTTTGGCCTGTCTATGGCATCAAGGATCTTTACCAAAGTGGTTGCAGAGATGGTATCCTTCATAAGACTAAAGGATGTTGGTACCATATCTGGACTTTTTTTTTTTTTTTGCAAAATCTCATCACAGCTGCAGGGAAGCAGTTAAGATTGGTGGTAAAGACCTTTCAGGAATTGGGCTGGATAATCAACGACTAAAAATCCAGACCAAAGTGGGAAAAGTGTCAGGTTTCTAGACCTAATTTTAGACTCAGTATCCCAGAAGGTAGAACTACCAATGGAAAAGAGAACCAGTATTTTCAGTTAAGTAAAATCCCTCACATCTCCCACCCTGACAATTTGGAAGCAGTCAGTTTTGGGGTCCCTGGTGTCCTGCATTCCAGCGGTCGAAAGGGCTCAACTACACTCTGCAATTACAAATGGAAATATTAGCCACATTCAAATAGAGCAAAGGTGTTCTAGATGTCAAGATGAAAATCTCAAAACCAACAATGAAAAGTCTAGCCTGGTTTGGGGGGGGGGGGGGGACAGGCAAAATCTGATGCAGGGGATCCCATGGTCCTATCCGGATCCGATAATCATAACTATGGATGCAAGACTCTGGGGGTGGGGAACTCATGTCCAGGGTCTCAGTTTTCAGGGTCAGTGGTCTATGAGTCAAAGGCGTTTTTTCTCCAACAGGAAGGAGCTTGTAGCGGTGAGATTGGCAATAGAAGCTTCTCTGTATTCTGGTCATGTCAGTCCTATCCGACAGACTACAATAGCCTATATAAATCAACAAGGGAGAGGACAAGGTAGGTTGCCCCTCAGATGAGAGGTGAGTCTGTTGAAGAAATTAAAGGGGTAGGTCTGTCATGTTTCAGCCCTTCACATAAAAGGAAAATAAAATATTCAAGTGGACTTTCTGAGCAGGCATCCCTCAAAACAGGGGGAAATGGTCCTTTTGAACAATTCAGTCTTTTCCAGGATCACAAAGTTACGGGGGCATGCCCGTGATGGACCTGTTCACCTCCAGTCAACACAAGAAAGTAGATGTTTTGTTCCCTAAATCCCTGGGCATCCCCCTATGGGGTGGATGCTCTTCTCCTAAAATGGGACTTCACACTAGCATATGACTTTCCACCTTTCCAGTTACTTCAATTAGTCCTGAAAAAGATCAGAAAGGACAGGGCGAGAACAATTGATTGCTCCATTCTGGCCAAAGAGGGCTTAGTTTACTCATCTCAGAATGTCAGTGTCAGAACCTTGGATACTTTCGGAGATTCCTGATCTACTGTCCCAGGGTCCGGTTTTTCCATCCAGCAGTAAATGGTCTGCATTTAATTGCATGGAATTTGAAAGGAGCCTATTAATTTAAAAGTGGTTTTTCACAGAAACTGATAGCTACACTTCAGAGTAGAAAGCTGGTGACAATTTGTATTTATGCCCGGACATGGAAAAAGTTTATCAGGATAAAATTTTATAGAAATCTAAAAATCTGCCTGTCTGTTCCTATTTCATACATTCTGGAATTTATTCAGAGAGGGCTAGGCTTTGGGGTTAGCTAAAAATACTTTAAAGGTACAGGTTTCTGCCCTTTCGGTGCTTTTTGAAAAATGTTGCCTCAAATCCTTGGGTAGTTGTTTTTTTTTTTTTTTTTTTTTTTTTTTTTTTTTTTTTTTTAGAGCAATGGATAGGATGGCTCCTGTTTCTAAACCAAAAACTCCCTTGTGGGAACTCAATCTGGTGCTAAGATCTCTGATGCAGCCACGTTTTTGAGCCCATTAAATCGTATGATATAAAGTATCTTGCCTACAAAATTGTCTTACTGGTAGCACTCACCACGGCCAGGAGGGTAAGTGAGTTGCATGCCATTTCCAAAAATCCTCCTTTCACTTCTATTCTAGAGGATAGTTATTATCCAGCCTGACCTGGCATTTTTACCTAAAGTATCTTACCAGTTTCATAGATCCCAGGAAATGGTACTTCCTTTTTGTGCCAATCCAAAAAACCCGAAAAGTTTTTTTTTCCCCATATATTAGATGCAAGACTATGCTTATTACATTATCTCAAATCTACGGAGGAGTGGTGAAGTCTTCAGCCTGATTTGTCTTCTCTGGGCCAAATAGGGGTATGAAGGCTACCAAAAGTACCTTGTCTAAATGGATCAGACTTGGCATATCTCAAGCTTACTTGGAGGCTGGTCTTTCTCCTCCAATCTCGGTGAAGGCTCATTCTGTCTCCACTTCTTGGGCTGAAAGATCTGGTGCAACTATTGATCCAATCTGTAGAGCTGCCATGTGGTCTTCTCCCTGTACTTTTTTATGGCACTATAGTTTGGACCTAAACTCTCCCTCTGATCTATCCTTTGGTAGAAAGGTCTTACAAGCAGTGGTCCCTCCCTAAGGAAGGATGATTTCTTTATAATTCTCTGTGGTGCTGTCATGGGGGAAGGGTAAAATGATTACTTACTGGTAATCAGATTTCCCAGACCCCATGACAGCACCCTTCCTTATTACCTCCCTGTTTTCTTCCTTCTTTTCTATCATATGCACTGGGTGAGGGAAAAAAAATGATCTATATATTGTTGGTTTATTATAAATGTGATTTAACTAAGGTAGGAGCCTTTCTTTCCGCCAAAAGTGTTTTTCAAAGTTAAAATTTTTATTTTTACAGTAAATGTATTAAAATAAGCAAATTTATGAAAGTTTGGTATCCCTGTAATCCTGCTGACCCATGCAACACATTTTAAGGGATACCCCTGATTAATGTAAAAATGAAAATCAGATATCATATAGTACATGACAGTATATTTTTAACGAAGTTAGAACTAGCCCTGTCTCCCCATTTATTGCTCCTTTTGCCCTCCTATATTTACAATATATGAATCTGACATCTTTCTTCTGCAGCTGAGAAGGTGTATCCTTTCTGCTGTAGTTCTCACCCTGTAACTGCCACAACTTCAACAGCTGGTGACAGTTGAAGGATGGAACTGAGTATATGCGTCCACCTCAGCGAGGTGGACAGAAAGGAAAAGAATATATAGCAGGTGTTGCTATGCAGATACACTTTATTGAATATGCTATATATTGTTGGCTATACTAGATTTTAAAAATGACATGCAATTACAAAATTATTCAGATCCAGAGGTTGGCGTGAACTTTTTTTTTTTCTCCATGGAACAACCCTATTAACATCTAATCTTTACCACATAATGAATGGAAACGTAACCCATTTAAAAAATGTTTTCCAGTTTCTCACTACACGGTATGCAATATTAAATGGTGCCATTAGAAAGTAAAACTTATATGAGGGATTATTTTTGCTGGACAGCTATGTTTAAAATATATTTAAATGTTCTGGCTCCTGGAAAGCAGGGAGTAAAAAGATGGAAAATGTCTGCGTCCAGAAGAGATGAAGACTGTCTAGTCTAAAACGGCGTTAGTCAATCTGTCCCATTGTGTATCCATTATAATTTTACCAGTTGGTTATTTTAGGACCATACATAATAATTATAGTACAGTTGAAAAATGGCATATGTCCATCGAGTTTAACCAATGGATGAGGAAAGTGGCTCAAGGAAAGAGATAGTGGGGAATATTAGAACTTTGTTTTCCCTCTGCTGATCCAGAGTAAGGTAATAAACCTCATAAGGCAAGAGCCTTACCCAACCGGATTGATCAATACATATTATGCATCAACAATTTTTCCCCTACAGGTAATGCAGAAGACATGTGGCTCCATATTGATGCTGCATATGCAGGAAGTGCCTTTATTTGTCCAGAAAATAGATATCTTATGAAAGGTGTAGAGGTGAGTACAGCAACAACCAAACATTTGCTTATGTTGTACAATTATGCCTCAGTCTCTGGTATAGTATAATCCAGTTATCAACAACCCCCAGCACTCCCAGAATAAAAAGTGCAGATCTTTCCCTTAGACCTTATCTCTGTGGAGGCTCCAATCCTGGTTTTTGTTCACAATCGCTGATGGAAATCACGGACCAAAGCACTGATTTGTGAATGAGGCTATAGGCTTTTTTTTTTTCTTTTTTTTTTTTTGATTCCTTCCCCCCCCCTCATTATGGTGTTCACTATGCAGAAAAAATATTTTCAGACAGTGTTGAGCGAACTTTGTGTTTCAAGTTCGGTGTAAAAGGTTCGGGTTATCTAAAAACTCTATTATGGATTCCGCTACCATGGACCATAACTTGTATAGTCTGTGGTAGTGGAATCCATAACGAAATTCTTAGATAATCCGAACCATGTACGCCAAACTTGAAACGCTAAGTTCGCACATCAATGCCTATTTTTTGTTTTTAGATGTAAAATTGAGAGAGGATAAATTTAGCCCTCTTAAGATGCTTGAACATTCAATCTTTTGATCACTTGTCCCATACAGGGAGTGCAGAATTATTAGGCAAGTTGTATTTTTGAGGATTAATTTTATTATTGAACAACCATGTTCTCAATGAACCCAAAAAACTCATTAATATCAAAGCTGAATATTTTTGGATGTAGTTTTTAGTTTGTTTTTAGTTTTAGCTATTTTAGGGGGATAGCTGTGTGTGCAGGTGACAATTACTGTGCATAATTATTAGGCAACTTAACAAAAAACAAATATATACCCATTTCAATTATTTATTTTTACCAGTGAAACCAATATAACATCTCAACATTCACAAATATACATTTCTGACATTCAAAAACAAAACAAAAACAAATCAGTGAACAATATAGCCACCTTTCTTTGCAAGGACACTCAAAAGCCTGCCATCCATGGATTCTGTCAGTGTTTTGATCTGTTCACCATCAACATTGCGTGCAGCAGCAACCACAGCCTCCCAGACACTGTTCAGAGAGGTGTACTGTTTTCCCTCCTTGTAAATCTCACATTTGATGATGGACCACAGGTTCTCAATGGGGTTCAGATCAGGTGAACAAGGAGGCCATGTCATTAGATTTTCTTCTTTTATACCCTTTCTTGCCAGCCACGCTGTGGAGTACTTGGACGCGTGTGATGGAGCATTGTCCTGCATGAAAATCATGTTTTTCTTGAAGGATGCAGACTTCTTCCTGTACCACTGCTTGAAGAAGGTGTCTTCCAGAAACTGGCAGTAGGACTGGGAGTTGAGCTTGACTCCATCCTCAACCCGAAAAGGCCCCACAAGCTCATCTTTGATACCAGCCCAAACCAGTACTCCACCTCCACCTTGCTGGCGTCTGAGTCGGACTGGAGCTCTCTGCCCTTTACCAATCCAGCCACGGGCCCATCCATCTGGCCCATCAAGACTCACTCTCATTTCATCAGTCCATAAAACCTTAGAAAAATCAGTCTTGAGATATTTCTTGGCCCAGTCTTGACGTTTCAGCTTGTGTGTCTTGTTCAGTAGTGGTCGTCTTTCAGCCTTTCTTACCTTGGCCATGTCTCTGAGTATTGCACACCTTGTGCTTTTGGGCACTCCAGTGATGTTGCAGCTCTGAAATATGGCCAAACTGGTGGCAAGTGGCATCTTGGCAGCTGCACGCTTGACTTTTCTCAGTTCATGGGCAGTTATTTTGCGCCTTGGTTTTTCCACACGCTTCTTGCGACCCTGTTGACTATTTTGAATGAAACGCTTGATTGTTCGATCACGCTTCAGAAGCTTTGCAATTTTAAGAGTGCTGCATCCCTCTGCAAGATATCTCACTATTTTTGACTTTTCTGAGCCTGTCAAGTCCTTCTTTTGACCCATTTTGCCAAAGGAAAGGAAGTTGCCTAATAATTATGCACACCTGATATAGGGTGGTGATGTCATTAGACCACACCCCTTCTCATTACAGAGATGCACATCACCTAATGTGCTTAATTGGTAGTAGGCTTTCGAGCCTATACAGCTTGGAGTAAGACAACATTCATAAAGAGGATGATGTGGTCAAAATACTAATTTGCCTAATAATTCTGCACTCCCTGTATACTGCAATAGAATACTAAGCAGACTATGGGATTCTGAAGGCTGCCTAAGAAGCTGTGCCTTGTGTGTGGCTTTTCAGGCAGTTAGCCATGAAAGTTCTGCGAAGTTTCAGAAGGGCCTAGGTTATCATAGGAACTGATCTGAGCCTGTGGGGACTCAGATCAGAGGACAGAAGGAGCACCCTCTGTCTAACCTTCGCCAATCAGCTGTTTGAATTGTGTGAGCACTGCCTTCTCTTCACTGTTGCTCACCATTGCAATTGATAAATACAATTTAGGCTCCTTTCACACTAGCGTTCGCTGGTCCGCTCGTGAGCTCCGTTTGAAGGGGCTCACGAGCGGACCCGAACGCAGCCGTCCAGCCCTGATGCAGTCTGAATGGAGCGGATCCGCTCAGACTGCATCAGTCTGGCGGCGTTCAGCCTCCGCTCCGCTCGCCTCCGCACGGACAGGCGGACAGCTGAACGCTGCTTGCAGCATTCGGGTGTCCGCCTGGCCGTGCGGATCCGTGCGGATCCGTCCAGACTTACAATGTAAGTCAATGGGGACGGATCCGTTTGAAGATGCCACAATGTGGCTCAATCTTCAAGCGGATCCGTCCCCCATTGACTTTACATTGAAAGTCTGGACGGATCCGTCCGAGGCTATTTTCACACTTAGCTTTTTTTTTGCAATTTTAATGCAGACGGATCCGTTCTGAACGGAGCCTCCGTCTGCATTATTATGAGCGGATCCGTTCAGAACGGATCCGCCCGAACGCTAGTGTGAAAGTAGCCTTACTGAAGTGAGACAACCCCTTAATGCAGGTATTATCAGTTTTGATATTGTTAGAAATACTTTCTGAGGCTAAACAAAGGACAGGCAGACAGTCTTTCAGGTCTAACTGACCTCTGCTCGGTAACTGCATGAGCACTTAACTAAACTTTATTGAACAACTGACAAACAGGAAGTTACACAAACTGCCATCTAGTGACCATACAATATACTAGGCATATAGCAATGACATACAGTGGTTGTTGCTTATACAATACAAACCTTGTATGCTAACACCCCCACTTAAACTACTATCTGTCAGTCCCAAATCTGTTTCTAGCGAGTGGCTTTGTCAGAGCATCAGCAATCATTTTTTCAGACTCACAATACACAAGTACAATCACTTTTTGATTAAATAAGTCATGAATGTAATGATGTCTGACGTCGATGTGCTTAGTTTTTGCACTAATATTTTCATTTGTTGTAAGCTTAATGCAAGCTTGATTGTCCTCAAATAAGACGGTAGGTTCTGATGTTGCTTCCCCAAGATCCTTGAGTAATTGCTGTAACCACACAATTTCTTGACTGGCATAAGCTGCAGATATGTATTCAGCTTCTGTAGAAGACAATGCCACTGATATCTGTTTCTTGCTGGACCAAGATATAGGACCGTTTCCTAATTTTAATAAGTAACCACTTGTGGATTTGCGTGTGCTGTGGTCACCTGCCCAATCGGAGTCCACATATCCCATGAGGTTTAAGTCACCACTTGCTGACAGTTTCAAACTTAAGTCTTTTGTCTGTTTCAGATATCTCATAACCCTTTTAATTGCATTCCAATCTCTTTGACGTGGTTTATCAACTCTCCTGCATAGAAGAGACATGGCAGCTGCAATATCTGGACGTGTAGTGGTTGCAATGTAAAGAAGTGCCCCCACTGCTTGTCTGTATTGTTCATTAGATGTGAGAAGATCATCTTCTCCTTCTAACTTTATATAGGCTGTATCTATAGGTGTGCTTGTTCTTCTGGCCTCTGTCATGTTGAATTGCTGAAGAATAGATTCAATTTTTGCACTCTGGTTTAACAGGAAACTTCCATCTTTCTCACGCTGGATGTCCATTCCAAGATATGTCACTTCACCTAGGTCTTCACCTAGTGCTTATTGACTATTCCTGTTAACTTTGCAATTTCATCGCTGTTTTTGTGAGCAATGATCAGGTCATCCACATAAATTAGCAGGTACATCCATTCAGCCTCTACTTGTTTAGCATATAGGCACGGATCAGCTTTGCTTCTTGCAAATCCTTCATTTAGTAAAACTTGATTAATCTTCAAGTTCCATGCTCGAGCTGATTGTTTAAGGCCGTAAAGGGATTTTTTTTTCAACTTGCAGACAAGGTGCTCTTGTCCCTTTTTCACATATCCTTCTGGCTGAGACATGTAAATTTCTTCGTCAATATCACCATTAAGAAAATCTGTCTTAATATCGTGATGTTTCACAATCATTGTACGCATGGCAGCCACTGTCATAAGTGTTCTGAAAGTACTTTGTTTAGCAACTGGAGCAAAAGTAGCATCATAGTCCTCACCGAACTTCTGTGAGTAACCTTCAGCGTTACGTTGGGTTTTAAAAACCCATTTACATCCTATGGCATGTTTACCGTGAGGGAGCTCTAAAAGTGTCCATGTCTGGAGATCATTGATGTTATTTCTTCATCAGCGGCTTTATTCCACATTTGTTTCTCATGCATTGGCAGTTTCTGCATCTCTTTCCATGAACCTGGTTCAGTTTGAACGGCTCTGCGAGCTATGTAAGATAAACGTTCAGCTGGAACACCTTTATTGGTTCTGGTTGATCTTCTGACTGAAGGTATCTCTGGTTCAGTTTCAGCTTTTGATTTTTCTTCAGTAATTTCTATTTCTGTGTCACTTTCCTTATCCTCTTGAGTGACTGATGTTGATTCTTTTTCAGGGTGAATAGTTTGTGTCAGTTGTTCAAACTTTAAACACATAGAACTTTCATCAATAATCACACTTCTGCTGACTGTTACCTTGTTTGTGTCTTGATGTAAAATCCTGTATCCTTTTTGAGATTCACTGTAACCCACAAGTACCCCTTCTTTTGCACATGCATCCCATTTTCTACGTTTTTTTTTCTTTTGGAATGTGTACATAGGCTTTACTTCCAAAAACTGTCTTAAATCTGGTTTCTTTTTGTTCCACAGTTCATATGGAGTTTTTGTTGTTTTTCCTGGCAAACGATTTTGAAGATAACACGCAATCATGATGGCTTCTCCCCAGTATGTAGTTGGCATATCAGCATCAAATAGCATGCTCCTCCCACTTTCACACAGTGTGAGGTTCATTCTCTCTGCAACTCCATTGTGCTCTGGGTTATATGGAACAGTTGTTTGGAACATTATTCCATGTTTCCTGAGGATGACTTGTTTTACCACTTGTATATTCTGAGCCATTATCTGTTCGTAGTACTCTGGGCATCCTGCCAAATTTATTACTTCGGCGAGATACTCTTCTAATTTCTCTGGCACTTCATCCTTATTGTGAAGTAGAAACACTGTGGTATATCTGGAGTAATCATCAATAAAGGTCAGAAAGTACTTTTTCTTTCCTGGAGTTATAGTTTTCATTGGACCACAAAGATCTGAATGTATTAAGTCCAGAGGTTTTTGAGTTTTGCTGCTGGTCTGCTTGGGAAAAGGTGTCCTAGTCATTTTTCCTTTAATACAGCTGGTGCAGATCATTATTTTGTCACATGGATTAATCTTAATACCACTTGCATAGTTATTCTCAACTATTTTCTTTATTGTGTTAGAATTTCTGTGCCCGAATCGTCTGTGCCAAGTGTGGATGCAGTTTGAATGTTTATCCTCTTTGGCTGTTTTAACCATTTCACTGCAGTTCAGCTGATATAGTTTATCTCTGATTTCAGCCTTTGCAAGCAAGCTATCCCCTTTTGTGATGATACAACTGTCACCCTGAACTGTGACTACATTGCCTTGGTTAGCGAGTTTCTTTACTGACAAAAGGTTGCTGTCAAGATCTGGCACATACAAAACATTCCTCATATGGCTCTTTCTAGTGATATCTGGACAGATGGGACAGTATAGAAAACCATCTGCTATTCCCACTGATTTCATGAGTTGTCCATTAGCTGTAGTTATCCTTTCTGTTCTGCTTTCAGCAAGCTGAGTGAAGAAATGTCGGTCATTTGTCATGTGGCTTGTAGCACCTGAGTCCACACACCACGCTTGCACAGAGGTGACACCATTCTTGGATCCGAATGCATACTCCTTTGTTTCTATGACATTCTTAGCTTGTTGCAATCCACTTTGTTTTCCAGGACGTCCCTCCATGACAGTACCCACTGGAGGATGTCCTATTGGATCTCTGTAGGGACAGGAAGCGTGAGAGGTTAAAAGGCCCCTACCCCCCCACCAGTGTTCTTCCTGTCCCTACAGGGATAGGAGCAGTGAGATGGGATCCCTGCTATTGTAGGGAACATCACTAGGCCGAGGCTGGTCGGGGGGCTCTTGCCTCTCCTCTTCAGCCTCCGTGCGGCCTAAAGCCAGCACCCCTCTGGGAAGGGGTCCCCTAGCTTTCCAGTACCTTTTTCTGTGGCAGGCTGCAGGTACCTGGACGCTGTGCGGCTTCTCCGACGGAGCTCTGCGCCCAGCAGCGGCTCCGCCCTCCTCGATGACGCGGTCGGCGTCACTTCCTGTGCGACCCGGAAGTGACGCATCCAAGATGGCGGCGCGCATACATGCTGGAGGCCTCGCATGTGGGGTCGATTCTTCTTAGGAAGAGTCCCCCGGAAGAGGAGGCGGTCCCGAGCGGAGATGAGGGGAGGGCCAGTAAGGTAAGATCCTTATAAAATCACTGTGATGTGTGCTTTGGCGGTTGCATCATGGAGGCCCAGGGTGTGAGCAAGCTAGATGCGGTAGCTGACCCCCTCATCCAGAGTAATGCACTTAGTATCGGATTCGGAGGAGGAAACCGGGTACCGGGTACCCCTCGGACGATTTGGAGGAACAGATCCCCCCCCCCCTTCCGTGTCGGAGGAACCTAGGAAATATCTGTTTTCCTCAGATCAACTTGACTCGCTCCTTACAGCGGTAACACAGACCATGGCAGTTGGGGAGGAGGAGCCGAAACGTTCAGTACAGGACGAGATGTTCGGCGGATTAAGGGCCAGGAAAAGAAAGCTTTTCCCGGTGAATACATATTTACAGGATCTTATCAAAGATGATGGGGAAGAGGGTGACAAAAAACTCTATATACCCAGAGAATTCAAAAGCAGGCTGGCTTTCAATCCTGAAGAAACTAAACTTTGGGATGAGATTCCAAAGGTCGACATTCAAGTGGCCAAAGTGGTGAAGAATACATCTATTCCATTCGAGGATTCCTCACAATTAAAAGACCCCATGGATCGGAAAATGGATGGACTTCTGAAGAAAGCCTGGGAATCTTCAGCAGCCACTATTAATGCTAATATTTCAGCAACCTCAGTAGCCCGCGCAATGTGCTTATGGCTAGAGCAACTGGAGGAGCATCTCAAGATGAAGACTTCCAGGGAGGAAATTTTAGAGTCCTTACCTTTATTAAAATTTGAATAGAAGTGTTACTGAGGCTCACCAGTCGGTCAATATGGATAGAGGTGCTCAATCACCGGTACACCTAAAAAAACGTGAGATTGTGTTGTATTGGAAAAGAAAATTGTGATGGCACACTCACATTTGGTTTAATGAACTGGATTTATTATTTTAAGTTAAATATTCGATTTACGTTATTATATATAATTAATTATATATGTACATATATTAAAAAAAAAAATTAAGTTGATTTGTTTTTGCGGAGTATTGCTATTCTTCAATACATGTGCAATGACGTTGCAAATAGAAGGCAGTCCAGTATAAATCCAATCAAGAGAAAGCGTGAAAAAAATATATAAATACGTGAAAAAATATATTTTCAATCAGGAAAAAAGGTAAAGATTGGTGCTCATTCACTCCAATATATATTGTGCACGATAAAAAATAGTAAATAAATATTGATTAAAAAAAAGTGAATTTCAAATAGTGTGGGTGGTTTTGTATATTAAAACAATGTCAGATATTTGCTGGTTGGAAATCTGCAATGGTTATTCTTCTATTTATCGGGTTTCCCGATAGTAGAACGTCTGCCCTTTGATGAGAGAGCGAGTATCTTGATGATAGTATATATAGTTGAAGTCTATTATATGGTTTCCCGATATAGCTCTTTCATATATCCGTCATGATTGGCGAAATGAATATATTCATATGTGGAGGAACAGTAAATAGTTTGAAAAGTTTACTTTACCCCTCTTCATCCGTTACGATGTATTCCTTTGTGCAAGGACCTGCGTGGCGTCCCACGTGATCGCTCGCCTTACCATGTGATGTTGCACGTGTTGATGATGCAGGTTGACGTCACACGGTGTTTTAGTTCCTGATTGGCCAATCCCTTTTGCTGCGGGAAATTTGAAAGATTATCACTGAGACGGATATGTTCTTTTCCGATGACTTAATTCCAAGTAGTGGATTTCCTTTTAGTCCTCACTAGTTCCTCAGACCAGACGCGTTTCGGGACACTTTTGGTCCCTTCCTCAGTGGTCAAGTTGTAGTGTGTCAGGAGCGAGTGAGGATTTAAATGCTGGTTTCTTTAAGGGGTGTTGCCTTCAATTTGTTTGAGTTATTTGTAAGTCCTGGTCTGGATTTGGTTTTGTAAATCCTGGTCTGGATTTGGTCTGCCGTTTGATGGCCAGAATACAATAAAATAAATAGATGCATATTCACATTGTCTGTGTTGTAATCTATTTCTCATTAAGAGTATTTTGTATTACAAATGTGAAAGTTATATTGTATATTTTAGATCTCATCTCTGGATTTGTATTCACTCTTCTTCCGCTGTGCATTGCTAGCGGTTCTTTTATATATATGCGGTTACAGTGTGTTTTACTCCCTTCTCTTTTTTTCAGGATGTTTATTATTTAAAATCGGATTTTCTGGTGTAAATGAAATATAAGTTGTCATATTTTTACCGCCACTTTATTGTTTGGGTCTTATCTGGGTGGTATTCGTGGTGGTTTCTTTCTGTTATATGGTTTATCACTTCAGGTTATGACTTGGTAGGTGTTTGGTAATAATCTTGGTTTATTTTGTGCTGAACTGGTTATTTCACTTGTATGTATCTGTGTCTAAAGAGTGTTGTTCCATTGTTGGTGTTCATACAGTCCTTGCGTTTTTGGTGCGGTTTATTAAAATTTGCAGCATCCTTCATGGCGGACGCCTCAGCAGAGTCAATTCGTTTCGCTGCTAGAAATGACGCTCTTACGAACACAGCAAGACGGGCCCTCTGGCTCAAATCCTGGACAGGAGACATTGCCTCTAAAAATAAATTATGCGCAATTCCCTTCACCGGAGCATACCTTTTCGGCCAGGTCCTCGATTCCAAACTGGAAAGTGCAGCGGACAAAAAGGGGTTTCCGGAAGAAAAGGCAAAGAAGCCAGTGCAGCCCTTTCGTAAGACCTCTAGGCAGTTTACATCCTCAGAGAGAGGGAAAGGTAAAACTGGTAGATGGAGCTACCCTAAAGGAGGGAGAGGTAGGGGGTTCCTCTTCAATCCTAACTCAGGCCCAAGTAAGCAATGACATCAGGCCAGTAGGGGGCAGGCTCTGCTTATTTTGGGAATCCTGGACTCGGATTACCCAAAATCAGTGGATCCTCAATTCCATCCGAGAAGGGGTAAAATTAGAATTCCACGGTCCTCCCCCGGAAAGATTCCTAGTCACAAGTCCATTCGGTGGGGCAACAAAATCAATTAGGTCTGGACGTACAGAAACTTTTAAAATTAAATGCTATAGTCCAGGTTCCGGAAAATCAGAAATTCTTGGGTCATTATTCAAGTCTTTCTAATAAAAAAAAACGGGAGGAACGTACAGGACAATTATCAATCTGAAGTCTCTGAACTAGTCTATAACCTATCACAAGTTCAAGATGGAATCCATAAAGTCGGCAATTCCGTTAATTTCAGTAGGCGACCTACTATGTACCATGGACCTGAAGGATGCTTATTATCACATCCCGATTCATCCTCTACACCAGAAATATCTCAGGTTTGCAGTCATCCAGGAGGGGACGGTCCTTCATTATCAGTTCCAGTGTCTCCCCTTTGGAATTTCATCGGCCCCTCGCATCTTTACAAAGGTCATCACTGAGATTGTGGCGTATTTAAGAGAACAGCAGATAAGGATTGTTCCATACCTGGACGACCTTCTTATTGCAGACACAAAACAGAATCTCAAGGGCAGTATTCATCAGACCTTAGCCCTCTTCAAGGATCTGGGCTGGGTGATAAATTACCCCAAATCCGACCTAGTACCAAGCACCAGGAAGCAATTTCTAGGGGTTCTCTTGGACACAAAGTCAGTTCTCCTTCCTTCCAGAGTCCAAGCAGGAGATAATGAGAAAGATGACGTCCTTTTCAGAAACAGAAGGGCCATACTCTAAGGGAGGCAATGAAGACCTTGGCCTGATGACATCATGTATTGCAGTGATCCCGTGGGTTCAGTTTCATTCCAGGAGCCTACAGTCCGCAGTCCTGTTATCTTGGGACAGGGATCATCATTCCTTAGACTCAAAGATAACGCTTACAAAGCTGTGTCTAGATTCTCTATCCTGGTGGACCAACCCCGAAAATCTAAAGGGGGTGGCCTGGAACCCATCTCCATCCATAGTCCTCACCACGGATGCAAGCCAGTGGGGTTGGGGGGCCCATCTGAAGGGACAGATTTTCCAGGGCAGATGGTCCAGCCTGGACAGCCACAGATCGTCAAATTACAGGGAGCTGAAGGCGGTATGGAAGACGCTAAAATCAGCCGAGTACATTCTCTCCAACCACCACATCAGAGTTCTGTCAGACAATGTGACAACCGTGTTACCTGAAGCGTCAGGGGGGGACCAGGAACCCTCTACTTCAGGTCTTGTCAGAAAAAAAATTTCACTGGGCAGAGAGGAAAGTCCTCTCGGTGACGGCTGTTCACTTAAAGGGAGCAGAGAACTCCGCGGCAGACTTTCTAAGCAGACACTGTCTCGATGCAGGCGAATGGTGTCTAAACCGGGAAGTTTTCCTTCAGATCTGCCACCAATGGGGGTCCCCACAGATAGACCTATTTGCCTCTAGAAGGAACACCCAGGTAGATCAATTCTTCTCCCTGAACCCCAGAGACAATCCGCTGGGGGTAGACGCCTTATCCCAGGATTGGGACATGGACTTGGCATATGCCTTCCCTCCGTTTCCCTTGATTCCATTGGTCCTGAAGAAACTAAAGGCTTGCTCAGCGACCCTTATTCTGATAGCCCCGGCCTGGCCGAAGAGAGCCTGGTTTCCGCTGTTGATGGATTTACTCCTAGGAGATCCAATAACCCTTCCAGGAAGGAAGGACCTTCTCATTCAAGGGCCCCTGGAACACCCAAACCTCGAGAAACTAAAGCTAACAGCCTGGATCCTGAAAGGCAGATCCTGAGAAGTAAAGGCCTGTCAGATAAGGTAATCTCAACCTTGCAGCAGAGCCGCAAACCTGTAACCTCAGCCATATACTTAGATATGGAAAAGGTTTTCATCATGGCTCGCAGACACTCATCCAGGGATCTCTGTCCCGTCTATAGGCTGCATTCTGGACTTTTTACAGGCAGGGTTCGATTTGGGCCTAAAACCCAGTACCCTTAAGGTCCAGATTTCGGGTTTCAGTAGTTTTCTTGATACCCCCCTGGCCGACCACAGGTGGATTAGGAGATTTGTTAAATCAATTTCCAGGTTAAGACCCACTGTCAGGCAGACTGTTCCCCCATGGGACTTAAATGTAGTCTTAGAGGGTCTTTGTAGTTCTCCCTTTGAACCTATTGACCAGTTATCGGATAAGTGGCTTTCCCTTAAAGCTGTCTTTTTACTAGCCATTACCACAGCTCGTAGAATCGGAGATTCAGGCCCTCTCCATCAGGGAACCATTCCTGAGGATTCTGGATGACCGAGTCATTTTGAAATTAGATCCATCTTTCTTACCAAAAGTGGTATCACCGTTTTCACAGAGATCAGGAAATAATTCTTCCCTCCTTTTGTGCCTCCCCCAAGAATGCGAAAGAAGGAAGATTCCACTGCCTGGACGTAAGAAGATCCATTCTTGCTTACCTTCAGAGGACGGAGCCGTGGAGAAGATCACAGAACCTCTTTGTTTCGTTTGGAAGGAACAGAGGCAACAAGGCCTCGAAACAGACTCTAGCCCGTTGGATCAGAGACTTGATTCGAGAGGCTTACATACAGAAAGGACTTTCTTGCCCTTTTCCTATAAGAGCCCACTCCACCAGAGCAGTGGCATCATCGTGGGCAGAGAAAGCAGATGCTTCAGTGGAGCAGATTTGCAGGGCCGCGACCTGGTCCAGTTTCTCTACATTTGTCAAGCATTATAGACTAGATTCTCTGGCCAACCAGGATCTGGCATTTGGTCGCAAGGTCCTTCAGGCTGTGGTCCCCCTCCTAGTTATTTAGCTGGTAGTTCTCCAGTGGGTACTGTCATGGAGGGACGTCCTGGAAACGAAGGTTTAGTCTTACCGGTAAACGGTTTTCCAGGAGTCCGACATGACAGTACCCGTTATTTTCCCCCCGATAATTCTTTTCGGTTATTGCCAGGGTCCTTAAATTACCTTTCCAATGTGAGACTAACATGGAAGTTTAATAAATACGTTGGATCCTATCTGGTGTAGTAATTGGAAAGAACACTGGTGGGAGGGTAGGGGAGGGGCCTTTTAACCTCTTACGCTTCCTGTCCCTACAGAGATCCAATAGGACATCCTCCAGTGGGTACTGTCATGTCGGACATGTCTATTCTATTCTAGCTTTCCAGATTCTACAATCTACCTTTTAGGTGTCCTGTTTTTTTGCACACAAAGCATTCCCGCTTTTCTAGCTGCACATTACTGCTTTTATTTTTGTATTTCATCTTTAAAGCAGTCTCTGAACACATACTTGCATTACTCATGCTTTCTGTTTTGCACTTGTATTCATCCACAAGCTTGCCTTTAACATATTCCAGTGTCAGTTCATCATCTGGATGTGCATCCAGTGCTGTGACAAGTGTCTCATAACTTTCAGGAAATCCACTTAACAATAATGCTGCAACATGGAAGTCTTTTATATCTTCTCCAATCCCTGTCTCCACCATTTCTATGGTCTGTCTTTATATAGTCCTACATGTCCCGGTCTTTCTGCAGCTTAGTCTGATACAGCTTTCTGATTAAATACAGTTTATTGCTGAGATTAACTTTCATGCACTTTTTGTAATCCTTCCCACGTGCCTTTAGCAGTTTGACAGTTACATATATGTATGATTTGATCATTGTCTATGCACAGAGAGATTGTGCTCTGGGCTTTCTGATCTCTGTCTAACCACTCCTCTGTGGGCTGTGCAGGTCTAGGTTCATCTATACATTTCCACGTACATTCTCTTATAAGCAGCATTTTCATCTTAAATTTCCAGGATTGGTAGTTCTGATTTGTCAGATTTGCGATGGGGAACTTTGCTGAGGGGATGGTGGCAGCCATTTCTGCTGTTTGCCTTTCTGTTGAGGTCTCCTGCACTCAATTGCTTTAGCTCACTGTATCTGGTTCTATCCAGAGGTAATCTGTGTTATATACAGGGCTTCTGTAGCATGTCCTGGGCCCATAACCTGTTAGAAATACTTTCTGAGGCTAAACAAAGGACAGGCAGACAGTCTTTCAGGTCTGACTGACCTCTGCTCGGTAACTGCACGAGCACTTAACTGAACTTTATTGAACAACTGACAAACAGGAAGTTACACAAACTGCCATCTAGTGACCATACAATATACTAGGCATATAGCAATGACCTACAGTGGTTGTTGCTTATACAATACAAACTTTGTATGCTAACAGATATGATGATACCAACCGGATTAATCAAAACCTATTGTGCATCAACAATTTTTTTTTCCCCTACAGGTAATGCAGAAAACATGTGGCTCCATACTGATGCTGCATATCCATAGGCTATGTACACCTTTGGAGGCAATCTGTTTGATTGCACTTTACTCATTTCTGTCTAAAAATCATATTTTCAATTGACCTTTATTAAAAATAGAGCCATTCTGTCGCAAAAGGTAAATGGTCTTTCAAACTGTGTGAGTGGTAATTTCACTTTGTCCTGGTCATCTAATAAACCTTATCCCTAAACTGCTAAGAGATCATAAACACTTATTTAAGCCACATTCTATCAGTACATAAGAACTGAGCTATTAGTGTGTATAATGTCAGAGCAGACATAAGGTCCTGTCAGCTCCTCAAATGATGGAAAAGACAGAATCCACAGGCTGCTGCAAGAGCATGTCACCTATGTACACAAAAAAGATTCCATATTTTGTTTTAATAAAGAACAATTGAAAAACCGATTTTAGTTTAAAAGAAGTACAATGCAATAATAAAAGAAATTGCCACGCAGCCTTAAACATTTCGTATAACCATATTAAACCCTTGGTACTTTAGACACCATTACACGCTATTACATCAAGGCAATGGTGCAGATCCTTTCATTTAACCGTAAGTCTGATTGCTGCATTGTAAGAGGGGGATAGAAAACTAAAGGCTGCATATTTTATATACACAGGCAGAATAAACTGGCATTCATAACATTTTAATAAAAAAAGTATTGTGTAACATTTAAGTACCTTTACAGGACCCAAAAATGCAAAAAGAAAATTACACTTAAAGGGGCTCTGCACTTTCAATTAACTGATCTATCCTCTGGATAGATCATCAGCTTCTGATTGGCGGGGGTCTGACGCCCGGGACCCCCGCCGATCAGCTGTTTGAGAAGGCAGCTGCGCTCCAGCAGCACCGCGGCCTTCTCACTGTTTACCGCCGGGCCGCCCGCCCACTGACGTCACGACTTGTATCAACTAGAGTGGGCGCGGCTAAGCTCTGTTCACTTGAATGGAGCTTAGCCGCGCCCACTCTAGTTGATGCAAGTCGTGACGTCAGTGGGCCGGCGGGCCGGCGGTAAACAGTGAGAAGGCCGCGGCGCTGCTGGAGCGCAGCTGCCTTCTCAAACAGCTGATCGGCGGGGGTCCCGGGTGTCGGACCCCCGCCGATCAGAAGCTGATGATCTATCCAGAGGATAGATCAGTTAATTGAAAGTGCAGAACCCCTTTAAGGGGTAACTGGTGTAAAGTAGAACTGGCTCAGTTGTCTATAGAAACTAATTAGATTCCACCTTTCATTTTTGACAGCTCCTTTGGAAAATGAAAGGTGGAATCTGGTTGCTATGGGCAACTAAACCAGTAATACTTTTCACCTTTTTAGTTTTGAATTTTTAATTCATATGTTTTTTATAAAACGCATGTACAGTAACATGACCCTGTAATTAGGTTACCAATATCCGTCACAACAAGTCTTTAAATATGCAGTATATGACCATGCATCAGACATCTGATGGTACACCTGGAAGTGGAGGCGGCACTGAAGAAGCTGCTTTTGGCCTTCTGGGTATGCCAAGTCATCAGCGAGACATGCATAGTGGGTATCTATCTATCTGCTCTGCTCAGATGGCGGCAGTAAATCTTCTGCACTAGAATTGACACTCAAATTAATGGTGCTGTCATGAGATTAACAGGGTGAGATAACAAGTATGGCCCTGTCAATCAAGGTGGAGGGGGGGTAGCCTTGAGCACCAGGGCCAACTCCTCGGTGCTCTGAGGCTGATTTTTCAATTAATTTGATTAGTTAGAATCAATTCTTTCATCTTGAATTAGAATCTTTACAACCATTTTAAACTGGCCATACACATTAGATGTTTATCAGCCAAACCCTCCTATTTATGAGACCCACTGACCACCTGATGGCAAATGTCAGGGACATAAAGATCGGTCAGTTGGATTTCAAGTTTTTTTTTCCTCAGCGAATTTCTAGCTCATCCCTCTCAAGCCGAGCATACAGTGTATTGGTCAGGCATTCAGCCAACAGCAATCTAATGTCCATGGCCAGCCTTATGGTGGTCATGGACATTAGTCCAAAGTTGAAATGGACTACTTCAGCCAAAAATATTGTACATCTGGTTTTAATTTAACTATCGTTTTAGCCAACTAATGCAGTAGGCCATCGCCTGAAAAGATGGCTATTTGAAATTTCTGGCCAATAGTTGAACAAAAGATGTTTCATTCATGGACTAAAATATGTATGACTTTGTTTATGAAATGATCGTTCAACCAGATCATAGTTTGTTCAAATGCTGTTCCACTATAAACCTATTCCTTTATAATGTGAATGGTAATGTCCCCCAACCTGTGGCTCTCCAGCTTTTGCAAAACCACAACTCACATCATGTTCTGACAGCATGCGGCTATCAGGGGTTGATGGGAGTTTTGCAATAGTTGGAGAACCGCAGGTTGGACATCACTGGTGTATGGCCACCTTTACAGTGCCCAGACCCTTATGCTTGCCCCTTCATCTTATCTTCATCTTCATAATTTATGCTGCATGACCACAGTATACAGTATGGGTTTGGCGATATGAAACTTTAACATCCTGAGTAAGCTTTAGTTTGATAAGCATAGATGTGTCCCTAGGTTATGAAACAGAGAACCCCTGTGGTGACAACATATAAAAAAAACAATATAATCTGATGGCCCATGTGATTTTCACCAGCTTCAATTTCCTGGTCATTCTTCCATTTAATTAAGTGTATTGGATACTGAAGGAAATGAATGCACCTAGATGTTAAATCCAGAGTAGCATGTGTCAACAGTGTAAAATTTCAATAGCTTCTTAATTTCCAACCTTTATAGTGCGTCTTGGTAAGTCTCCTCCTTTGTAAAGATCTCTAGTAACAAAACAGGTATGTAGTCAATGGTCTATTCCCATCTAGTTTTTGTTATAAATATAATGTTAATGTTGTGCAATTCTTTTCAATATAGTTAACAAATGTTCTCCTTTTTGTCAATTCAGTTTGCAGATTCTTTTAACTTTAATGCTCACAAGTGGCTTCTGGTCAACTTTGACTGCTCTGCATTTTGGTAAGTTACAATAAGGATAAGGCTACTTATACACCAGTGTTTTTGCTGGATTCATCATGGATCAGAAAAAACGCTTCCATCACCATAATACAACCGTCTGCATCCATTATTAACGGATCCTGTTGTATGATCTTTAACATGGCAAAGACTGGTCTGTCATGAACTCCATTGAAAGTCAATGGGGGGGCAGATCCATTTTCTTTTGTCAGAGAAAACTGATCCGTCTCCATTCACTTACATTGTGAGTCATGACTGATCCATCTTGCCCCATTCCACATCGTGGACAGAAAAACTCTGCTTCCAGTGTTATTCTGTCCACAATGGGGATGCAACCAATTGGAACGTAATGCATTCTGGTACAAAACATAAGCGTTTCCCCCGCTATTAACCTATGACGGCTCTCCATAGCGGAAAGGGAAAGCGCAGATGTGAAAGTAGCCTAATATGCATAAATGTAATATTTCGCTCACAAATATAGTTAAAGGATAGTCAAGGATGGTCTGTACACTTACCTTTTATAAAACATACCATGGAGGAAGTTTGCCAAAACTGGTGTAAAGGAAAACTGCATTAGTTGCCCATAGCAACCAATCAAATTCCATTATTTAGAGCTCCTTTGAAAAATAAAAGGTGGAATCTCATTGGTTGCTATAGGCAGCTAGCCCAGTTTTGATAACTCCCCAAAAAGCTATTTTTTTTGTTTGTTTTTTTTGTTTGTTTTTGTTTTTTTTTTGCACTGGCTAGCATTAGGCTACCTGCATACTATGTGGATGGCATCCGATTTTTCTCCATGAAATCTTGTGTGAAAAAAGCACAGCTTAATACAGTACAAGCAATGTGAATGAGATTAGATAAAGCTTGTTCATGTACACTTTTACACTTTGCTTCTGAAACTCTATGTTAAAAGGGAGGGAGGAGCAATCTGATCGGAGTTGAGCTGCATTGGAGGGGCTTATTTATTTTATTTTTTTAGCATGCCCATGGCAGCCTTCCAACTAATATATACCGTATATTTTTAAAGGCTGCCATATGATATATAACATATTATATATGGTTATGTATGCTGCATAGCTGAAATGTATAAATATATTTTCCCCGGCGCCTCCACAACTGCACTCCAGAAGGGTGTCCCTGCCTCCCCAGGACAGGAAACAACGTAGAAGCTCAGACTTAAAAGGCCCCCTACCCTTACCTGCTTCAGCTTGTTGTTTCCTGTCCTCGGGATCGCGTGAAAGCCACTCCTGCTACGTCAGGGGTTCATCGAAGCACGGCCTCGATAACTTGCCCCATCCGGGAGGGCCGTGCTGAGGTTGGGAGTTGACAGGTCCTGTCCCCGTTCTTTCAGCATAAGTCCTTCGGTGAAGGCAGCCCCGGGCTTCCGTTCCCTGCCTCATTGCGGGAACTAGGGATAGTGTGCGTGCGCACAGGCCGGAAGTTAAGTTGCCAGTTCTCAGCGTCACTACCGGTGGCGGGTGACTTCAGAGGACTGGTAAATATAGGGCTGGCTGGGAGTGTGGAGTTCGGCGTCCTGCATCGCTGACTGGTGACATGTCGGCTCCTGTGGAAGCTCCCGAGTCACGCAAGCCTGTGTATCCTGCCGCCCAGAGCCCAGTAAGCCTCCTTCCTGTCTGATATTGACCCTGCTGGGGGGGGGAGAACATTACTATTTCCCTCAATGGTGTGGTGCTGGTGTTAATAGTGTAGCCCTATTACAAAGCCCTGAAAAGATTCAAATAATATCCTACAGGGCAAGGACACAGCAACAGAAGATCTGAGGAGTCATTATCCAAGAAAAGATGTGCATTATGTAGAAAATCCCTGCCCTTCGGAGGAATCTCCCTCTTTCCTTGAATCAATCCGAGATGATTAAGGAAGAGGTTAAGTCAGCAATTGACACAAGGCTCCCTCCGTGTTCTCCTCAGCCCTCTACCTCTCAAAGATCTCAGTTGTCGGCCCGTCAGCCAGAGCCTGACTCTCAGGGAAAAGTATTATCCCTTGAGGAAACTGAATCCTCTGAGGAATCAGGGAGACCCCTTTGTAGCCCAGAAGATACAGAAAGGCTGTTAAGGACCATTAGGACTACAATGAAAATAGAAGAAACTAAGGAGCCTCAGTCTGTGCAGGACAGAATGTTCCAGGGGCTGGGAGAAAAGAGAAAGGTCTTTCCTGGTCATAGTAACATTTAAACGTTGATTAAAAAGGAATGGAAAGATGCAGAGAAAAAGATTTTAATCCATGCCTACTTTAAAAGGAAATAACCATTTTACTGAGGAGGATTCAGTTCTGTGGGACAAGACTCCTAAGATTGATGCGCCTGTCGCCAGGATAGCTAAGAAAACTTCTCTTCCCTTCTCTCCCTTTGAAGACATGTGCCTTTTAAAAGATCCTATGGATAAGAAATGCAAGGGTCTGTTAAAACGTGCATGGGAGACAAACACAGCCATACTTAGGCCCAGTATAGCCGCTACCTGCACCTTAAGATCCCTGTCAGTATGGCTAACACAGCTTGAAGAACACCTGGCGGCAGGGACTCCAAGGGAAGAGATCCTGGCCTCAATACCTACCTTAAAACATGCCTGTAATTTCCTGTTAGATGCATCCGCAGACCTGGTGAAACTCTCTGCTAGATCCTCAGCCCTCTCCAATTCTACAAGAGCTATATGGCTTAGATCTTGGTCCCGGTGATGCCACTTCAAAGAGTCGGCTATGCTCTATTCCGTGTGAGGGAGATGAGCTGTTTGGGTCAGTCCTTGAGGACCTTTTATAAAAGGCATCAGACAAAAAGAAGGGATTTCCTTCAGAATCAAAGTTTTATCAGCAGAGTCGGTCCTTTTCGGAATCAAAGGAGAAATAGACCAGAAGAGAGAGGACAGTACCGGAAGATGGCAATCCTCCAGAGGAAGAGGGGGTTTCTATTCAACCCCGAATCCACTTCTAAACCCGGGCAATGATGCCAGGCCTCAAGTAGGTGGCAGGTTAAAGATGTTCTCCAACACCTGGGAAAAGATTTCTTCCGCCTCTTGGGTTATAAACACCATATGCATGGGGTACAATCTAGAGTTCAATATGCCTCCTCCGGAATACTTCACCATCAACAAGCCGTTAAAAAGATCAGAAAAACAGCAGGCCTTAGAGATGGAGATAGCCTCTCTCCTAAAGGGCGTAATTGTTCCAGTTCCGCAAGATCAGGAAAGACTGGGATTTTACTCTCCCATATTCCTTATTCAAAAACCAAACCAGTCCTTCAGACTAGTCAATTTAAAAAAAGCTAAACAAATACTTTCTTTAAACATTATAAATTAGATGTACTCTAAAATCATGACTTATTGTATGGCAGAAGAGTCTTATGTGCAGTAGTTCCACCCTAGAGTTTGTTTCTCTATTAATCCTCCTAGAGTGCCGTTGTGCAGGCGCTGGGGAAAAGAGACGATTACTCTGATCTGTAATTGGATTTTCCAATAGCCTCCACAACGGCACTGGATTCCCTACCCAAGTTGTGTAATTATTGTGGGAGTTATGTTATTATATCAATACAGTTAATCAACTGAGTCCTATATCATTAAAGGCCCCGTCCCCTTACCAGCTTCAGTTAAAGTCTGATCTTCTACGTTGTTTCCTGTCCTGGGGAGGCGGGGACACCCTCCTGGAGTGCTGTTGTGGAGGCTATTGGAAAATCCAATTACCGGTAAGAGTAATCGTCTCTATCACAAAGAGGCAGCCATGTACTGCACTGCAATTGAACATTAGAATAATAAACACCATTCCTAACCACATCACTTACTGCATTATCACTTGTCCCCAAACTTATGGACTGTAACTAGTGACCCTGGTGCCAGGAGAGCCCAGAGAAGACCAGAGTAGAACTTAAGAAAGCCTATTCACTACAGACATGCCACTCCTTCATGCACTAATAGCGGCTTTGGCAGGCAAGTAAGTTTGTCAAGTCACCCCCGTCACCCCCACCCCCTTTTCAGGTGACAACACTAGGGGATGGGGATAACTGCTGGGCCCAGGAGATTTGAGAACAGGGTGGGCGCTGGCTGGCTGCAAGTGAAAGCATCCAGTGATTTCTCGCCCTAGTGGAGCACAACCTTCAGGAGCAAGCTGCTGGCGCTGATGAGCACAGGAGCGCACTGCATTAGCTGACAGCAGTGCCCACAGCATGATTTAGATCTCCATTGCTGGTGCAGCTGATCCACTGTATATGCGGATGGTGCCTAGGGTGGCCACTTGCCGAACCCTCAAAAGGGAACATCATAATGGGGACAGTGACCAACAAAAGTTCCATACTATGGGATGCACGATACTACAATATACAGATACCACTAGGCACATAATGAAAACAATCTATATAACACCATCGGCTAAATAAAATGTGAAATCTGAGATGTTTATACTATACACTAGAAGATGCATAATATAATTATGTAGGTACTTCTGGTATAAATTGCACCATTCGCTTTATAAATTGCACCATTAGCTTTTGGTATAAAATACATATAGCTATATACAAGATGTATGACACCGATACATCACTGTCCGCTATGCTGCACAGCACTGCCTGCCATGTATCAGGTGGGGTGGGAGGAGGGGCTGGAGGCCGGCAACTGTTGCACTCCTGGCAGGGCCCGGTGCAGTCACTGTACTCCATTACACCGGGCCCCTGCTCACAGCAGTTTTCATATGTAAAGTCTAGTAATATAATCCTCAATCCTGTTTTGTTAAACTACGGTAACTGTCTGTAATAGTACTATCAAACTAGCAGGCCAGCAGCATAACATCACTTACTCTGTCATGCTCCTCCCAGTTCATTAATAAAGCTGGCGGAGCAGAAGCGTGAGCGAGTGGCTTTACACTGCTGGACTGCCTGCTAGTTTGATAGTGAGTACTATTGCCGTAGTTTAACAAAACTGAGCCACTAGTTGAGGATTACATGACTAGACTTTACATATGAAGACTGCTGTGTAGCAGCGCGTCGGCCACAGATGCCCCCCCATAGCAGCGCGTCGGCCACAGATGCCCCCCCATAGCAGCGCGTCGGCCACAGATGCCCCCCCATAGCAGCGCGTCGGCCACAGATGCCCCCCCCATAGCAGCGCGTCGGCCACAGATGCCCCCCCCATAGCAGCGCGTCGGCCACAGATGCCCCCCCATAGCAGCGCGTCGGCCACAGATGCCCCCCCCATAGCAGCGCGTCGGCCACAGATGCCCCCCCCATAGCAGCGCGTCGGCCACAGATGCCCCCCCCATAGCAGCGCGTCGGCCACAGATGCCCCCCCCCCATAGCAGGGCGTCGGCCACAGATGCCCCCCCCCATAGGTTCAAAACCCACCAAAAGCTCACCTTTATTTTATTTTTTCTTGTGGCTTATTATAGTTTTATGGGAACAAGAGGCTAATATAGGTATTTAAAACAAGTTATATAATGTTCACATTGCTAGTATTGTGTTTAGAACTGTATACTGAACTAGATAGGTTTACTTACAGTTCCACCAATTGCAACCATACAAATGCAATTTGCAAAGTACAAATACAAATTGCAAGCTACAGTTGCAAACTGAACTACAATACCATACAAACATATTGCAATCCAAATTGCATACAACCATACCAGATCATACTAACCCAATCTGCAAATAGTCACTGCTAACTGAATACTGCAAGTGAACTATTAGTTAGACCTCAGATATACCTCTCAGAGATCATAAAGTGCTTAAATAACTTAGTGAGTACAGATACTCAAGAGAAACATATCCACCATTTTGTTGAATGACAAGATCTAACAGTTGAACCACCATCTTATGCCTGCCATTTTTGTGATTATATTTTCAACACGTGTTATGTACATGGACTATCTGCTGCGGAGGCGGCAGTGTTATATATGAAGAAAAGTTGAAATTAATAAAGAAGTTATTTGAAGCATTTGGTGTGCTCTTTAAACCTACTGTTTCCATAGAACGGCGCTAGAGGAATTACAGAGTAATAGACAGTCTGGTTAGACTAAAGTCAGATATCAAAATTCTTCTAATGCCACAGCGCAAAAGGCACTTCATAGTGCTGCGCCTGCCACAGTGTGTAAATACCTGGGGCCCTGGGCTTTTCGGACACAACTGCAGAGGCCCTGAACTGTGGAAGCTGGCACCCATGCTCCACTCCCCCCTGCTGCAGCTAACAGTTTTGGATGCATCGCTGGATCATGACATTGTGATGTCACGTCCTGCAGCGCACAGCACACTGTGTGGATGTGCTGCCTGGCCCCTGCCCTGGGAATACTTAAAGGGACCTTGTAGCCAGTTATAAAGAGGATTTCTGGCCGTCCATCCTGGCCTTGCTCTTGACGAAGGACCAGAGTCTGAAAACCGGATTGTCTGGCCACCCGGCATCCCTTCTAATTGTTGGAGCGATGCACCCCGTGCAATCGCAACTCTCGCCCGGCTCTAGAAATGCCTGTGAAAATGGATACCATAGTGCTATTCAATAGTGGAAACACTGGCGGTGTGTGACTATTTTCTAAGAAGGGAGGAAGAACAGCAGTGTCTAGGCCACTTGGAGAGGTGGGGGAGCTGGCTAGCAAGAACTGACAGCAGTACATTTCTGGAAGTTTCATGCTTTATGGACATGGACCAGTGTTGTAGCTATAGGGCTCACAGTTGCAACCAGTGGTCCTGTACTTTTCTCTTTATAAGATGCAGTGCATAATGGAAGCTCTCTAGTATGGAGGAGGAGGCGGGGGTGAAGCGCTGTTTGCAACCTGTGCCATACCAAAATGAGCTGGGGTGTGAACACTAGCAACCTCACCAACATGATCCGCCACATGGCATCCAAGCACCGTAATAAGTGGGATTAAAGCCTGGGTCCACAATGTCTGTGGGTCACACCACTGCCTCCTCCTTTCCTGTTGCGTGCTGGCCAATCCCCTGTCAAAGGCGCAGGCCCGGATGCCTCCCACCCTGCACCTGGATGTTGCTTACAAGAGATGGTATGGTTCCCCAAAGAGGCACCACATGGAGACCTTTTATAGTGCAACTGTACATGGTCTATGGATACAGCTTGCATAAGCTCTTAGTCACAATGTACACTGCTGTGTGAAAATACAGAATCGTAATGGAGTTCTATATGGAACTGGAGGCACGTGGTAGTATTGTAGGGTTCCTAAAAACAAATTTATACTGGATATGAAACATAAGTTTCTTTTCAATAAAGTAAATGGAAAACCAACAACAAAACTGCATGGGTCCAGAATGTCGGTGTCAAGCGGTCTAAAAATTTGTGAAAATTGCTGCAATTTGGCTACTACTTGACTAGATGGTGGTGCTTGGTAGGAAAGGGGTGGAACCTATGATGTACCAAAATTGTGCTAAATTTGTCCCAAAGTAAGCCAACAGTTGATAGTCACAGAAAAGTGTATATACCGGCACCACATTTATCCACCCTGAGCTGCTGTCTAGACAGCCTGTCTAAGCTTAGTTTTCCAAGATTTTTCTACTGCTGACTTATCCTCTGGATCGGTCATCAGTATCTGATCGGTTGAAGTTAGACACCCGGAATCCCTGCCGATCAGCTGTTTTGAGAAGGCAGTGGCGCTCCAGCGCACCAAGCACAGTGCTGTACATTGTATTATAGCTGTGCTTGGTGTTGCAGCTCACTCCTATTCACTTGAATCCGGCTGAGCTGCTCCCCAGCCACGTGACCGATGATTGTCACCAGTGCCTTCTCAAACAGCTGACCGGCGGGTGTCCTGGGTGTTGGACCCCCACCAACCAGATACTGAAACTATCCAGAGGATAGGTCATCGGTTAAAAATAAAATCTCGGAAAATCCCTTTAAGCCATGGTAAGGATTTGTAAATCTTGGCCAAGGTGTTGAGCAAGCAAATGTAAGCACCCTAAAAGCCGTTCTATACTGCTCAATTGAGCAGACGATCGTCAGGAAGTAAGCGTTCCTTCCCTGAAATTTTCTACTAGTGTTGAAGACCTCAGTATTTATGTGCAGTAATCCCCTTCACAGTATAGGGAGGAGCAATCACTAGTGTTTTTTTAGGTGTCCACATGAATGATCTTATTACCTGATGAACGAGTGCTTGTTTGTTCATCGGGTAATCGGCAGCACCTTTACACTGGCAGTTCCTACAAATGCTGCTTAGCGATTATCTGTCTGATGCTTGGCCAGTGTAAAGGGGCCATTAGGATAAATTAATTTTTGCCAGATTTGTTGTAGAAATTTCTGTAACTGAAAATCTGTTCCATTAACTTAAATGGGTTTGTACTTATGGCAAGGACTGCCATACTAAAACTAGTCGCACATTAAGCAGGTGGGTGGAGCCTAACCTATGTTCATCAAGCTCCGCCCACCTGCCTAATGTGTGACTAGTTTGTGTGGTAGCAGAAGTGCATATCATGCAGGTGAGATGAGCGCTCTGACGGGGCCTGGCGTTGGGTACAGTGAAAATGCTGGGCCCTGTTACATGTAGACTGGTGGCAGTGGGGGGCACTACTAGGGGTTGTGGGGGGGGCACTACTGGGGACATTACTGAGGACAGTTGGGGACACTACTGGGGGGCAGTGAGACATTACTGGGCGATGAGGGACCAGGGGTGTGACAATTGCGGACACAGAGGGTGCGACCGGGCACGGCGTGTGGGAAAGGGGCCCCAATCCAAAGTCTGCCATGGAGCCCACAGCACTCTAGTTATGCCACTGACAAGCTCCAATATCTTTATAGCAGCCAAGCTGTGAGGAAGATTTATCATGAGGTGAATTTTTAAAGTCCGTCTGCAGGAGTCTGCATTGCCGTAATGTGCAGCAAATTTATCAAATGTTGCACAGTCTGACACCCTGCACCCCCCACCAATGAGTGGTTTCAGACAGAGCTCCGATGCTGGAAGTTGGGGCCTACACCGCACAGTTCTGTTCATTGTGTAGTGGACTGAGCTGGTAACTGTAGTGCTGCACTCATTTTAATGGGACCACTGACTACAGTAATCAGCTCTGTCCAATACACATTTTGCAACACATCTCTGCATATTTGGAGCCAAGAGGAAAGTTAACGAAGGATACATATGAACGCGTTAAATTACATACACATCTGTGTAAATATGTATACTCGCTAACAATACCAACACAGGCATAATGACGCAGAAGGTGTGCCCTCGCTCATTCCTCTGAGGGCTGGGAATTATCTCTGAGCTGGGAGCTGTTTTCCTCATCTGTCTCTTTGGAGGAACAGGCAAAGCTTCACTGCAAAATCTTTGCCCACCTACCACGTTATAATCATGGGTTATCATCAATTTAACGAAAATCTTAGAAAAATTGCAATTCTTAGGCTGGGTTCACATTGTTTGTCTTACGTTTAACGTATACAAAAAACATACATGTGACATAGATGCCTCTGACAGATGCCATACAGTGGCATCTGTCACCATAGTTTCAATGTAAAAAAAACTAACAAAAAAAACATGTACAGTAATGTGTACGTTTTTGCTGGACGCTGCAGGATGGAAGTCATTCCCCCCCCCCCCCCCCCTTCCTCCCCAATGTATATGTATAGCTTCACATTGCACAGGGTTCAGGAGCACTGCTCTAGTGCAGGCAGTCCTCATAGTATGTCTGCTATAAAGATTGTTTTAAACTATTTTTTTTAACTATTTTTTTAACTATTTTAAATTAAAAAAAAGTAAGTGGTATTAAGAGGCATCTTTATATATTCACAATCCACTTTTATTTCATTGTATTTCTGCAGAAATGCACTTTAGTAAATTCAAAGTGGGATTCTCTACTAACTGATCTCATTGTGTAAAACAGGGTAAAAAAAAGATCAGAGCTAATCTGTGCCTTCAAAATGGATCCCGTTTACCTTCAACATGATCATCAAGAATCTGGTGAGTAAATCTATCAATATCTAAAAATTGTTAAGCACTTTCTAATGTAGCAGCCTAGGTTATACATGTAAAGTGTGGTCTGGCTTGGGCCTCTTTCACATGGACATCCGGATTTTCTCCGGATGTGTCGCGTGTGCATTGCGGGAAACCCACATGAGTGCGCATGCAATTTCAGTCAGTTTTGATTGCGTTCAGTTTTTATCGCGCTGGTGCAATGTGTTATAAGGGAAAATAGCATTCTTAATGCAGAATGCTTACTAAAATGTTGATTAGCAATGTGCCCATGTCAGCACTACATAACAGTATGTTTCTAACGTTAGTCCCTGCAGCCGTTTAAAAAAAAAAAGCACTTATTATATGCTAATGAGCCTCTAGGTGCCATGTGGGCGTAAAATCAGCACCTAGAGGCTCCGTCCACTCACCCTGTATTCCGCCCAGGTCCAGTGTTGTGCCCGCCCAGCTCCTCTTGATGCCACTGTTCCCTGCATCGTTGGCGAAATCCCACGCCTGCGCCATTCACTTCAGTCTTCAGCGCAGTGAGTGAAGGCCACTCTCCTGATGCCGGCTTCCTCACTGTGGCATAGTCGGCGCAGGCGCAGTGAGGAAGCCGGCACCAGGATCGCATCATTCACTCACTGCGCCTGCGCCGAAGACAGAAGTAAACGGCGCAGGCGTGGAATTTCGCCAACTATGCAGGGAACAGTGGCATCAATCAAGAGGAGCTGGGCGGGCACAACACTGGACCTGGGCGGAATACAGGGTGAGTGGACGGAGCCTCTGTCTAGGTGCTGATTTTACGCCCACATAGCACCTAGAGGCTCATTGGCATATAATAGTGCTTTTTTAACAAAAACGGCTGCAGGGACTAACGTTAGAAACATACTGTTATGTAGTGCTGACATTAGCGCATCGCTATATCAGTCAGCTACATAACAGTATTTCTGGTGGTAGAAACCCTTTACAGAGTAATATAATATATCAAGCCCAGTACAGACACCTATTGCAAAATATGCATTTAACAAGAAGGCCAAATGCAGTGTGACTAAGGTTATCAATATAGGTATGACAAATCGGTCTTAAGGTTCATTCCATTAGGAAACCTGCTTCCCATTGTGAGGATCCAGTATGCCTCACGCCTCAGCAGGGCTCATCTCCATTTTTCATCCACTTTGATCGATGCGAATGAAGAAATCTGTGCCGTTAATTTTCTTTCAGCCCAGAGGCCGAACGGAAAAAAATCTCATTACCCATATGCTCAATATAAGGCCTCATGCACACAAACCGCGGATCCGCAAAAAAAAAGGCGCCCGTCTTGCCTTCCGCAATTTACAGAACGGGCGCTGGCAATATAAATGCCTATTCTTGTCCGCAAAGCGTGGACAAGAATAGGACATGTTATATTTTTTTTTTGCTGGGCCACGGAACGGAGCCACGGATGCGGACAGCACACTGAGTGCTGTCCGCATCTTTTGCAGCCCCATTGAAATGAATGGGTCCGTATCCGAGCCGCCAAAACGGCTGCTCGGATGCGTACCCAAACTGTCGTGTGCATGAGGCCTAAGGAGAATAGCAGGAACTCCTAATGCTGGCCATACATGTATTGATTGCGGAGACCCTCAAATGCCAGGGCAGTACAAACACCCCACAAATGACCCCATTTTGGAAAGACACCCCAAGGTATTAGCTGAGGGGCATATTGAGTCCATGAAAGATTTAACTTTTTGTCACAAGTTAGCGGAAAGGGAGATTTTGTGATAAAAAACGAAAAATATACATTTCTGCTAACTTGTGCCAAAAAAAATATTCTATGAACTTGCCATGCCCCTCACGGAATACCTTGGGGTGTCTTCTTTCCAAAATGGGGTCACTTGTGGGGTATTTATACTGCCCTGGCATTTTAGGGGCCCTAAAGTGTGAGAAGAAGTCGGCCCCTTTGTGCATCTTGGCTGCAAAAAAGTGTTACGTGGTATCGCCGTACTCAGAAGAAGTAGGGCAATGTGTTTTGGGGTGTATTTTTACATATACCCATACTGTGTGTGAGAAATATGTCTGTAAATGACAACTTTTTCCCTTTGTATAAAAAAAAAAGTTGTCAATTTACAGAGATATTTCTCTCACCCAGCATGGGTATATGTAAAAATACACCCCAAAACACATTGCCCTACTTTTTCTGAGTACGGCGATACCACATGTGTGACACTTTTTTGCAGCCTAGGTGCGTAAGGAGGCCGAAAGTCTGAGTACCTTTTTTAGGCTTTACAGGGTTGCTCACAATTTAGCCCCGCCCAAAATGCCAGAACAGTAAACACACACCCCACAAATGACCCCATTTCGGAAAGTAGACACCCCAGACTATAGTTTGTAAACGCTATAACTTTTGCGCAAACCAATAAATATACTTATTGGATTTTTTTTTATCAAAGACATGTAGCACAATAAATTCTGAGACAAACGTGTATAGAAATGTAATTATATTTGAACAATTTAACCAGATAGTTAAAAATATACACTTTTTTTGAGAAAATCACGGTCTATTTTGATATCAGAAAAACAAAAAATCTCAGCAGCAATCAAATACCACCAAAAGAAAGCTGTATTCGTGGGAAGAAAAGGAGGTAAAATTCATTTGGGTGCCAAGTTGCATGACCGAGCAATAAACAGTTAAAGTTGTGAAGTGCCGACTTGTAAAAAAGGGCCTGTCACTAGGGGGGTAAAAAAACTGTGGTCCTAAAGTAGCTAAAGATAATACAAATGGATCTGTTCTGAATGGATGCAGGCGGTTGTATTTGAACGGATCCGTCTGTGCAGATCCATGACAGATCCGCACCGTGTGAAAGTAGCCTTATTTGGGTGCCGGATCTATCCACGTTTTTCCTGGCACAAGTTAGTGTAAATCATTTTGTTTTATAAATTTTTCCAAGTTCAACAAACAGTATTGATGTAATGCCTACAGAGAATACTGACCAGAACCACAGCCAACAAACATCCGCCTGTCATTATACACCACCACATTCACTTGAATGGATCTGAGCTGCGCACAGGCCCCATGACTGATGGTCGTAACTTCAGTGTTCTAAGCAGCAAGAAGGCTGTTGTGCTCAGAGGATTGCTGGGCCTTCTCAAACAGCTGATTGACTGGGGTCCTGGGTGGTGGACTATCCAGATAATAGTACAAGAAAATTTAGACTAGCACATCAGGGCTTTATGGGTGTGCACCTGTGACTTCTGAACATTGTAGGCTTAGGTTAGACATGGGTATAGTACCACTTTAATCCAGAAAAATCCCCAATCCTTTTATCCCTGTCATAAGAACCTCCCCAGCAGTTATTTTCTAAAGTTTATTGCAGTTATGAAAGATACAGCAGTGTCATTGCTGCGCTCTGTGCTTTGTGTTAATACATTAGACCAGGCATGCTCAACCTGCGGCCTGCCGACTGTTGCAAAACTACAACTCCCAGCATGCCCGAGCAGCCTACAGCTATCAGACTACAGCAGGGCATTGTGGGAGTTGTAGTTTTACAACAGCTGGAGGGCTGCAGGTTGAGCATGCCTGTATTAGACAGAGATATGTATGTGTATGTATTAGTCATGGCTACGGCCAAGAGATATCCGAAGAACCCTAGGGAGATAAACAATGGGAGCAACTTAACCCAGCTAGGCGTGCCTTATCTAACCTGACTAAATGGCTTGTTGTGTGCCCTAAGCCATGATCGTGGGTAGGCCTATAAGTGGGCAAAAACCAAGCCAAGTAGGGTAGAAAAAGAAACTCTAATGGCATGTGCAAACTGCAAGGCGTCAGGGATCTAGAGCAAAAATTTGGGGTGTATGAGGCAAGACCAGAAGGAGACCTACAACCCATCTTGTGGATGACAAGGCCAGAGACATGATGCTCAATATTGCGGATACTGCCCCAAAGTGGAATATAGGACCGGGAATACATTGTGAAATGGATCATGAAAACCAGCTGAACCTTGTAAAGTTTTGGTCCAAGTGTGAGTACCTTCAATGCCCTAGCCTCAGGAGATCGTGGGACCGAAACCTAACTGCCTAGACTATGCAGGAATGCTGGCCAAAATAAACCATGTAGATGGGAAGAGAATCCTTGAATAGTTCCCCAGACAACAGCTATCTGCTAGCCATGGTCTGCGCATTTTTCTACTGCGGGCCCCTGAGCATTGTTTTAACGCTTGAGACCTAGACCTTGTACAAAACCCGATTCAACGTGGTTGTAGGGAGTCTGAGGTTAGTGCGGCAAGAAGCTACGAAGCCATAATATACAAGATTCTGTCTATGCCCTCCCATGAGTGATGGAATGCAATTGCAATGAAGCTACCGGCGAAAATGAATTCCTGGTCGTAATAAAAAGGCAAAGACTTTGCATGGGGACCTGGTTGACAAGATATGATCGACTACGATCAGAGACAAATGCTAGAGGTAATTATCCTACTTGTTCCTCCTCTGGCAGGACCTGAACGAAAGCATGAACAATTAAAGACTAAATATCTGCGCAAGACATGACAATGATGCTGTAGGGCGAACTGGACCAGTTTGCAGTCAAAACATAAAGTGAGTGATCAACATCAACATAGGAAATTAGGGAAGCAGGTATGTATGTGATACATACGGGCCAAATCATCCCAGATGCACAGATGGACAACCAACCAGGCAATCAGCCCAGCAGGACTGAAAAACAGTCATCAGGCCCCCAAAGCCATGGGGCAGAGTTTTCTTGATGTAAAAAATAAAAAATAAAAAAATAAAATTATAACTATAATAAGTGACCTGAATAAGGTGTAGGTGAAATTAAACAATGAGCCTGACTGATGTGGCAGGCGATACCTAAGATAAACTATGTGGCCTGAATAACATGCAAGGCGAAATATCATTAGGAACGAGACCTGACCGACGTGGAAGGTGACCCCCCAACATGTGTTCAACTGCATGACCTGAAAAGACTAAGGGAAACGTGACAGAAAATGGAGATAACTGACTAAAATGAAACCTAAATAACATAAGCTGGCAAGCAGGTAAAGATGTGAGTTTTTCAAAACCAAAAGCATAGCTGCACAGGTGGACAGACGGCCATTGGTCGGACCCCTGAAGCCATGGGGCCGAACCAACCACCAGGGGCCCGTGGGTCCGGGCAACAGCCGGGATGCGAACCTTAAGAATTAAGAACGGCTGGGGAAAAGATTGGGGCTTAACCCTACGGGTTTAGTAATCAACCGGGACTCGATAACCTAGAAATACGAAGACATGGGGTAAAGCTTCTTAATGAAATGAGACTGAAATGAACCACAAATACTAATATGTAAAATCTAAATGAACAAAAGAAAACTTCTGAAAGGTGTGCCATGGAAAATAGTATCAGATGGCCGTATGACCTACCAATGTCGATGACAATTGTGAAATCCTCTAAGCCAAGAGCCACTCCAGGGAGCCTCTTATGGCGGAACAAGTATCAGATAACCGTACGAACTACGAATGACTGCCAGTCGTGAGGTCCTATAAAAGAGAACAGCCACTCATTTTATTTTTTTTAAATAAACAACTTATGCAACACCAGAATGCCTTGGGGACTCTCATAACCATGACCCCCTCCAACAGCAAACCTGGGACACTAACCAGCCTACAACCATGTCGTACCCCTAACAAACAAAACAAGAAAAACCGGTCATGGGGCCCCCGGAGCCATGAGGTCGGATCAGTCATGGGGCCCCTGAAGCCAGAGGGATGATGTTGCGGTGACGATAAGTAATTAAAACGTAAGCCGGACCTGATGGGATATGCAGCGACTTGAATGATTGGATTGGCTAGAAGGTGGCCTAAGGAACATAACTGCCAACAGGCATTGAAAATATAGACATTAGTAATCCGAAGGACGTGCATAAATAAAACGCTAACCACTGCGAACCATAAAATGTAACATGAAATTGAAACAGATGGGAGAAAAACAAGAGCCTGAGACATTGCAAGTTCGCCAAGAGAAGTCTCTTATCGTGACAAACAAATGAACAGCTTGTGAAAACATAGCAGGAAATGTACTCCTATTGGCCCACTGACCTCCGCTGAGGAGGTGAACTGGGGCAGGAGACCAATCTGGGTGAATACGAACTAGTAAAACTTTTCTGTTCACCTAAGTGAGAAATTTTTATTTTATTTTTTATTCTTTAATGCTGGTTCATAATCACTGAGACTGGTCTAGTCTGAGTGATTATGAACCAGGATTAAAGAATAAAAAAATTCTCATAAGCCTAAAAAGAACGCAGTTGTTTGTCGGGAGAGAGGTACCAGAGCGGTGGGTGCAGACTGCCCCAGTGAGATTAAGTAAAACCATGACTTGGAAATGAACAGGAGAATGCAGCTTTGAGTGGGAGCAGAGTACAACACATGATGTAACAACAAATGGGTGAATGCAGCTTTTGATGTGAGTGGTACCTAAAAAAACATGGTATGGGCGCAGCTCCGAGTATGGGTAGCGCATGAAAAGCATGGTATAAAGCAAACGTATAAATGCAATCTGAAAGTGAGCAGAGTATTGACGTGATGCGAAAGCAGACACGTGAACGCAGCTCTTGTAGTAAATGGAGTATAGAACAAGATGTAAAAGCAGACATGCAGACGCAGCTTTGGATGTGAACGGAATATTAACTTGATGTGACAGACATGAAAAGCGGCTTTGGCGAGTGGGGTATACGACCTGGTGTAGCAGTAGAAGTGTGAACACAACTCTGGGTATAAGCAGAGCATGAAATTTGGTATAACAGCAGTTCTGGTTGTGAACAGAGCATAACAGATGTGACAGTGACGTGAATGCAGTTCTTGAAATGGGCCTGGAAAGAACCTGTAGTAGCATAGGATGTGTGAACGCAGCTCTGGGTGCGAGTAGAGCAAACATGATATACCGATAGACGTATGAATGCAACTCTGGTCGTGGGTGGAGTGCAAAAAAAAAATGATTTCACAGCGTAGTGTAAATGCACCTCTGGGTGTGGCAGAGAATGAAATTGGTAGAATAGCAGCTCTAAATGTGAGTGGAGCATAAACATGATGTAACAGTGAACATGAATGCAGCTCTGAAACAAGCCTAGTATGAACATGTTGTGACAGCAGACGTGTAAACACAGCTCTCACAGTGAGCAGAGCAAACATGGTGTAACAGTCAACGCATGAACGCAGCTCTGGTTGTGAGTGGAGCAAGGTGTGAACACCAGTGTGGTGTGTCCAGAGAATAAAAATGGAGTAACCGTAGCAGCTATGGCTTTAAGCAGAGTATACATGTAATAACAGGCGTGTAATACGGATCTGGCTGTCGGCTGGGTACGGAATGAGATGTAACAGCCAACAGGTGAACGCAGCTTGAATGTGATTAATGGGTGAAGAATGATGAAAATAGACATGTGGACACAGCTCAGGGGAGCAGGGAGTAAAGCATAGCGTAACAGCCAAATGGAAAGGCTGGTCTGGGAATGAGCAGAGTAGGAAAGTGCTGGACAGTAAAAACGCGCGGATGCATCTGAGGGTGGAGGCGTATGAAGCATGGTGCAATAGTAGGCATAAGAAGCATAAGACATGAAATAAAAGCCAAAAGTGTAAACGCCGCTCAGGATAACAGCGGAGCATAAAAGTCCGGCAGGGTTTTTAAGTACATGGAGCAGTGAAATACATGAAGTCTATATATTGTGGTAGTGGGGGGGAGGAGGGAGACACGTGGCAAGGAACAGCTACAGCAAGAGGCCTAAACAGCAGCTGCGTCCGATCTCCAAACATGACGTCACGTGCAGCCCGGGTAACTCTTCCTTTACAGCAAACCGGCTGAAGTAACTTTTCATACGAGACGAACAAAGTGAAGTAAAACTTATAAGATTTATAGGAATTAACTCTTATTACTAACAAAGTTGAAAAAAATAGAAGTATTTAGCCCCAACGAACAAACCTGAGGCAAAGCCTCCCGTTCGCCATCAAAGTCGGTTCCGACCGACCAGTAGAGATGGCCCCGGCCCAACCTACTTACGTAGTATGGCGCGTGCATGCTACGGTAGCAAAGAGCAAAATAACCAGCTCTATTCTGGCTCCATGCTGCACAGAAAGAATCCTACCACCAGAGAAGCTAGTTTGCTAGTGACACCCAGCGGCAGCTGTGCACCTGAGAACACGCGCCTGTGAGTGAGGGTGTGGCTCGTATATGAAGAGGCTCCGCCCCTCCCACAAATGCAGGCTGACTAATATATATATATATATATATATATATATATATATATATATATATATATATATATATATATATATATATATATATATATATATATATATATATATATATATATATATATATATATATATATATATATATATATTGCCCCTGCCGCTCATCACTAGATAATTTCTGTCCAGGTGATAAATCCATTTAGTGTCCTCTTGTAGTAATTTGTTATCTAGGGTCCCACATTGCCTCGAGATTGTGCACATGTCTGGATAAGGGCTCATGCACACAACCGTTTTGCCGTCTGTTTTTTAATGATCCATTGTTCAGTGTCCTGAGTTTGTTTTTGGTTTTTTTCTGATTTTAAGTCCTCTTCTGTTCTGTTATTGCACAAAACCTATCCGTAAGGTTTCCATGTTTGATAAGTTTTTTGCAGATCGTATACAGAAACAGTAACTATCGCCACACACATGAGCAATATAGGCTGGGCATAGCATTTCTACAGCATGGATCCGTGAAATACGGATGACCTACAGATGTGTTCTGTGTGCATTCCGTATTTTTTTGCAGACCCGTTGACTTGAATGGGGCCTCGGACCATGATTTGCGGACAATAATAGGACATGCACTGAATTTTTATTTATTTTTTGGGAACTGCCATGGAGACAAGCGGAAACGGAATTCACACAGTAACTTCTGTATTTTCTACAGCCCCATTGAAGCGAATGGTTCTGCATAAAGTCCACAAAAAAAGAACAGAAGCAGAAAGAAAATGCGTGTGCGTGAGCCCAAACAGCGTATCTGATTTGGTGTTAATGCTACATACAGACCAAAAGTTTGGACACCTTCTCATTCAAAGAGTTTTCTTTATTTTCATGACTATGAACATTGTAGATTCACACTGAAGGCATCAAAACTCAGAATTAACACATGTGGAATTATATACATAACAAAAAAAGTATGACTTTTTCAGTTGTTTCACATTCTAGGTTCTTCAAAGTAGCCACCTTTTGCTTTGATTACTGCTTTGCACACTCTTGGCATTCTCTTGATGAGCTTCAAGAGGTAGTCACCTGAAATGGTTTTCACTTCACAGGTGTGCCCTGTCAGGTTTAATGAGTGGGATTTCTTGCCTTATAAATGGGGTTGGGACCATCAGTTGAGTTGTGGAGAAGTCGGGTGGATATACAGCTGATAGTCCTACTGAATAGACTGTTAGTGTTAGGCAATTTGGACTCTTTGCCTATGGTGTCCCTGACACCAGACTTTCGGTGGTAAGCTTGAATTAAGTATTTTCTGGTACCAGGAGGGTGAATCAGATTGAACACCAAAACACGTGTCTTATTCCAATTCACTCTGGTTTATTAACTGCTTGCAAACACTTGATATAATGGGGGTTGACCTTCCTTTACATCCAATCATATGTAAGCATTTGTCTTAACCTATAGAATGAATACACATGAGCTCTGCATTAACATAATAGATGACTCATAGTAACAACAGTTAACCAATTGGGTATAAACACATATGGGCTAGTATGCATTGAGCCAAGATGACCTTGTAAGGTAAGACTGTTTAAACTAAGGAATGTATGGGCCTCTTCTAAACTGGACAGAAAGTTTCTCAAATTCCACAAAAGGGGAACTTGAAACTTGTGCATAAACTAGATCGTAATACACATTTAGTTACACATGTCCCTTTAATCCCCTCTTAGAACTAATGTTCTTTCTCTGTTCTCTCTTAGTTTGCTTGTAAGTTCAGGAGTATAATCCTCAGGCATTGCTGAGGTTGTTTGCCTCTTCTACCTCTACCGGAGTATAGAGGAATGTTGTGTACCCATCTTTCCGCCACATTTTGACATATGGCAAGAAGGGAGGGCACACACTGTAAACAGCAGAGGCACACTATTGCAGCGACCACGGCGAGTGCCACTCTTAAGACATACCTTATTTGACCAAAGTCAGGTATCCAGCCAAAAAGCCAGTCCCATCATCCTTGGTCAACATCTTGTTTTATGTGCGTTTTATCATCTCTTCTAGTTGGCCTATTTTATCTTTTATTCCACGGGAGTGATCTGATAAATTGAAACAACACATCCCTGAAAACGCTGAGCATCCTATACCATGTTGAAGCAATAAATAGTCAATAGTTGCCCTATTCTGCAAGATAGCTTTTATTTATTATTATATGATTGTATATCCAGCAGCATATCTTGCAGAATTGCACTAGTGACATTTATCTGTTTTACCATAAAACAGGCAAGTTTTGATATTGTCCTGTGGTTATATATGGCTAACCCTGGTACTCATGTATTCTGCTCTAAAGAGGAAATTCACATTATATTCACAACTTTCTGGTAGCTGTAGAGAAGTCTCTCGTGTGTCGCGTCTACATTGCTGGGACTAGTGGTATCATTGTTAATGTTAACCTAGCTATTGTACAGGGTCCCTCTGTAATATTGGCCGGTATGTACATGTAACTAGTATTTCCACAGGCCAATACCCATCCTGTTGGTAGAGGTACATGTTTGTCTAGGGATGGTACTGTTTTTGTAATGTTACATTGCATATTCTTTCCTGATACTATCTTTTCACAGCTATTTATATTTCTGTTGCAAATATTTGGCCTAGTCTTGTTCTGCATTTTTGCTTGTATGCAGGGAGGCAATAGTTTCTCATCGCAGGAGAACTTGTAACATATTTCTTTGGCTGTAACAAGACCTGTAATCATTTCTGTCATGTTACTTTGCAGAGTCTCATATGTAGAACAATTATAACAAGCATGATAAGGATTTACATATCCATATTTAACATCATGATCTTGCTAATCAGTGTCATTCCATTGAGAACATAGGAGCCCCGTTCATACATCTACTGGGGTGGGGACTGCTACCAGACATGTCTCCAAAATGTTAGATGCAGATAAAGTGGTTCGGAGACAGAAATCGGATAAGTTCAGAGTTTTGGCCAGGTACAGTCATAAGATCTCCTTTGTCTTCCACAGATTGTCTTCCCCTCTGCATTCCGTTTTCAGATATGTCTGTCTGTTCCACAGCCGTGGGGCAGTAAGTAGGAGACACAAAATTGCAATTATTAAGGCACGGCATCTCGGCCATCTCAAGGAATATCCCGACTGCATCCTCTCGTTGGTGGTCAAGGCTGTCTCCCTCTGTTAGTACCCCTTCTGTATCTTCTTCGAGGTCAAGGCTGTCTGCCTCTGTTAGTACCTCTGTACTACCTCCTACGTGTCTGCCTCTGTTGTACCTCCTACGTTCTCAATGGAATGACACCGTTCCTGCCTCCTCTCTTTCTCTCACAAGCTTCACTCGGGTGGCGTGGATCCAAATTAGAGATTGTTCAGTCAGCACAGCTGTTCTGGTTACTGCAACCATGGTAGTCGGTGGGCTATATACGAAATCACCTTGAGCTCTTCCTTTCTTCAGTGTTTCGACCACCACCTCATACCCCACCCTGTATGGGTGGGTGGGTTCCTGTGGAAGTGAGGGAGACTTACAAGCAACTTTGTCCTCAGTTTTGTTAAGTACCTGTATCAATTTGGTGACAGTCTTCCCTTATCAAATCAAGGTCTCCTCCCTGCACTATCGTTGGGCCCAGGGGGTGGGGAAAGGCCTCCCCATGAGTATCTCAATACTGTTATGTCCTACTCAATGGAAATGTGCTATTAAGGTGGAAACACTGTGTTGGGGAATGCATGGCTACCTACCCCTCTTTGCAGACTAATCCTGTCTTAGGATTTTTCTGCAATACTGGATAGCACCAGTCTTGCTGGTCCTATTCAGTGGCATACCTTTTGAAGATCAGTAATCATTTGCGACATCTCAGGGGTTGGAGGTGCCAGACATGGCATCTCCCAATGGTTACACAAACCTGTGGGGTTGCATTTAGCCACTCATTTTGCCACCTTATCTGCCAGCGCATTGCCCTGTGAGACATGATCCTTACCCTCTGCTGCCATAATTCCTCTCCTCTGCCAAATCATACCATGGTCCCACACTACCCCATGTGCGAACCTACTCTCAGTATAGATGGTGACAGGTCTATCAGCATGTACAATACATGCTCTAGTAAATGCAATGAGCTCAGCTGCCTGTTGTGTTGAGTGTGGATGCCCTTGAGTAAGCCTACAACATCATGAGTAGTGTGCAAAAATGGTGTAATGTCACATTGTGAAAGGAGTTGCCAACTCTACCATCATAGCACAGGCTGCAAGAGAACAGACATGCCGGCATCCCTTCAACCGGGGGAGGGCATTACCTTTGAGAAAAATACACAGGGACGCAACTTGCCTCCGTTTTCTTGTCAGCACACCGGCCATGGTTTTACAATTTTGGTGTGCAAACATGTGGAAGGGCATATTATAGTCAGGGAGGCCCAGCCCTGGACTCGACATGAGTGAACATTTCAGATAATCAAATGCATTGTACATTTCAGAAGACCATTTAATCAAATCTGGATTTTCGTCCAGAGTGGCTTGCCTCAAAACATTGTCATAGTAGGATCAATCAGGAATCCATTGTCTACAGTAGTTTATCATACCAAGAAAAGATAACAACATTTCTTTCTTGGTGTGTGGGGTGACCAAACCCGCAATAGACTGGACTTTTTCTATGCTGATTCTCCTTTCACCTTTTGTGAGGACAAAGCCCAAGTATTCAACCTACATTTTACACCATTGCATTTTCTTAAGTGCCACTTTGTGACCACATCCTGACAACCGTTGTAACAGTGATAAACCATCCTGAATGCTGGCCTCCGCTGACATGCTACATGGTAACAAAACATCGAGATATTGCAACAGCACAGAACCTTGGGGGGGGTACCATGGTTATAACGTGGCTTGGAGGACTATGCTGTACACTACAGGTGAATCAGCATATCCCTGGGGCATTCTGCACCAGGTCAGTTGACGTCCCCCAAAGGAAAAAGTAGTCTGGTTATCTTGTCCACTGGGATAGAAAAGAATGCATTTTTCAGATCTATTACACTGAACCAAACAGCATCTGCTGGAATGGCAGATAGTGACATCAGGTACAACAGGGGCTATAGGCAAAATGATGTTGTTGATGGCCCTTAAATCCTGTACAAAGCGGGTAGTACCATCTGCCTTTGTCACTGGATTCACGGGCGTGCTGTAGGGTGAAATCACCTCTTCCAGGATTCCCTTTTGTAGGAATTCTTCTATCATTGGCCTAAGTCCATCGAGTTTTTCTTTTGACAGCGGGTATTGTTTCTGATATACTGAGATGACACCTGGTTTCACAGTAACTGTGTAAAGTGTGCAATCTATGAATCCTGTGTCATATTCATTTGAAGACCATAATGCAGGGTTAATGTTAAGTTCTGGGTGGTCCTGTATGTTTGCAAGAATCAGTGGCACTGGTGTAGAGATTGGAATGAGACCTGAGTGTATTATGTCCTGATTCTTTGCTGATACCTTAAAGTCAAGCTTAATGAACCAATCCCTCCCTAACAGACTGACTGGGCAATCTAGTATAATGCAAAATACATGATCTGTGATATATTCCCTGTCCATAGTCTCAAGTGGTAGCGAGTCAGTTTTGAAAGGTTTTGTCAAAACCCATTAATTCACATAGAAGGCTCAGATCCTCCTTCCTCCCACTCTTAGTCATCTAAGTCCACCCCTTTTAGTCGGACACTGTGGTCCTTCTTCTGTCTGTCAGTAGTGTCCCAGCTGCCCATAAGAACAGAGCTCTGATGTTAAGCACAACACTTAACATGTAACACATAACTTCAAACATTGGAACAAACAGATCTGACAATACAGACATGAACACACAAAGGGCCCATAAAAACTTTTCATTGACTTCAATAAAACACAATGTACAGCTTGATAAATGTTGTTGGCACCAATAAAAACAAAAAAACTTCCAAGAAAAATCATTCTCAATGCGCATATTATATGAAAACAAATACCGTACTCCATACGCATTCACATTTTCATGTACTCATTTTCACAAACGGCTCATAACCACGCCCTCATACATAAAAACTGAATTGCATACACAGTTCTGCTAAAAAAAAATCTCTCTATATTCACACATTTTCAACTCCACTACAACTCAAAGCCACACCCATTCACATTCCATTGAATCATGCATCTTCCAATCCAGCCACACAATTTCTTTGTTTCATTCCAACACTTGCAGCACAAACACAGCTTTCCTGGAAACAGCCATACCACACCCAGAATTGCTAATGGTCTATTTCCCTATTGAGCTGTGTTTTCCAATGTCTTCTAGTCTTCACTCTGTGATTAATTAACTCTTATAAAAAGACAATATACATGTTATAATCATACAGTAATTTTGATAAACCCAAATCATCTTATATGCCAAGTGGTCTTAGTTAGTGTTTGCACATATATAATTTTTATTAAAAGCTGGATTGTTACTCCTATAACAACATTTATTCTGCATGATTCCATCCCCCCTTTTCCTGCTCTTGTCTTATCCCAGGAATGTTAAAGCAGGGGAAGTAAAGCGATCCATCACAGGATGTTCAACCGTCCTAAATATTCCTCAAACTTTTACAGATACTGCACCAGACAATACTATGTTTTCTCGCACTAGATACAATACTTATCCATTAACTGACCAGGCTATGGGTCTTCCCTATTTCCTTATTTAGACGCACACATATCATTAGGGTAACAAACCTTAACCAGTTCATTTCTGAACATTTAACACAAGAGTCTTTCTGATTGAAGACACTGGGGCACGTTCTTTCTTGCTAGTGCCAAAAATTAACTTCCTGACACTGCTCTGTTTTCTCACTCCTTAGAGCCCCCCCCTTCAACATCATAAGAGTTCTGACGTACACAGTCTATAAGCTCTAACTTCCTCCACAGCACAATACAATTTTACACATGAACAGTGGTTAACCTGAAATACATCAATTTGACAATAACAGTTGGATGTGACCGTACGTGAAAGGTTCCTTTTAATCAACCATACGGTGTGTTGATTTAAAGTTGATTAAAGGAACCTTTCACCATCATCTTGTCGGAGTGCCGTCCGTTTTCTGTTTGAGTGGGGTAAGAGGTCGATTCCCCTGGAGCGTGCACCCACTTTTTCCTGTTTGTAGTCAGTGCCGCCATTTTTCCGCTATATATATATATATATATATATATATATATATATACACACTTCTTTTAAGTGCACTTTATATCTATCTGCGGTGATGTGAACTCACGGAGTTCCTTTTTTTAATCACCTTTTTTTCGGCTCCCTGAGCCTTTATCTGTGTCCCTGACACAGCAACCTACCGAAGTCTTAAGTAAATGGTTCAACTTACTTGGGTCGAGACGTGGCCAGTGCCCTCGGATCAGATGGAGGACAAAAATTCATGTCTTTCACACCGGACCTGAGGATGACCCTCTTGATCCCGGACATGAGCCCCCAAAGCTGTTAGGCAATTTGGACTCTTTGCCTATGGTGTCCCTGACACCAGACTTTCGGTGGTGAGCTTGAATTAAGTCTTTTCTGGTACGAGGAGGGTGAATCAGATTGAACACCAAAACACGTGTCTTATTCCAATTCACTCTGATTTATTAACTGCTTGCAAACACTTGATATAATGGGGGTTGACCTTCCTTTACATCCAATCATATGTTAGCATTTGTCTTAACCTATAGCGTGAATACATATGAGCTCTGCATTAACATAATAGATGACTCATAGTAACCACAGTTAACCAATCGGGTATAAACACATATGGGCTAGTATGCATTGAGCCAAGATGACCTTGTAAGGTAAGACTGTTTAAACTAAGGAATGTATGGGCCTCTTCTAAACTGGACAGAAAGTTTCTCAAATTCCACAAAAGGGGGAACTTGAAACTTGTGCATAAACTAGATGTAATCGTAATACACAGTTACATATGTCCTTTCAGTTAGAATTTGTATTATGGCAAGAAAAAAGCAGCTAAGTAAAGATAAACGAGTGGCCATCATTACATTACTTTAAGAAATGAAGGTCAGTCCGTCTGAAAAATGGGGAAAACTTTGAAAGTGTCCCCAAGTGCAGTCACAAAAACAATCAAGCGCTACAAAGAAACTGGCTCACATGTGAACCGTCCCAGGAAAGGAAGACCAAGAGTCACCTCTGCTGCGGAGGATAAGTTCATCCGAGTCACCAGCCTCAGAAATCGCAGATTAACAGCAGTTCAGATTAGAGACCAGGTCAATGCCACACAGAGTTCTAGCAGCAGACACATCTCTAGTACAACTATTAAGAGGAGACTGTGTGAATCAGGCCTTCATGGTAGAATATCTGCTAGGAAACCACTGCTAAGGACAGGCAACAAGCAGAAGAGACTTGTTTGGGCTAAAGAACACAAAGAATGGACATTAGACCAGTGGAAATCTGTGCTTTGGTCTGAGTCCAAATTTGAGATCTTTGGTTCCAACCACCGTGTCTTTGTGGGACGCAGAAAAGGTGAACGGATGGACTCCACATGCCTGGTTCCCACCGTGAAGCATGGCGGAGGAGGTGTGATGGTGTTGAGGTGCTTTGCTGGTGACACTGTTGGGGATTTATTCAAAATTGAAGGCATACTGAACCAGCATGGCTACCACAGCATCTTGCAGCGGCAAGATGCTATTCCATCCGGTTTGCGTTTAGTTGGACCATTTCTTTTTCAACAGGACAATGACCCCAAACACTCCTCCAGGCTGTATAAGGGCTATTTGACCATAAGGAGAGTAATGGGGTGCTGCGCCAGATGACCTGGCCTCCAGTCACCGGACCTGAACCCAATCAAGATGGTTTGGGGTGAGCTGGAGCGCAGAGTGAAGGCAAAAGGGCCAACAAGTGCTAAGCATCTCTGGGAACTCCTTCAAGACTGTTGGAAGACCATTTCAGGTGACTACCTCTTGAAGCTCATAAAGAGAATGCCAAGAGTGTGCAAAGCAGTAATCAAAGCAAAAGGTGGCTACTTTGAAGAACCTAGAATATGACATATTTTCAGTTTCACACTTTTTTATGTATATAATTCCACATGTGTTAATTCATAGTTTTGATGCCTTCAGTGTGAATCTACAATTTTCATAGTCATGAAGAAAACTCTTTGAATGAGAAGGTGTCAAAACTTTTGGTCTGTACTCTATATATATTTAGATACTCGTGTTAATTCCTGAATTGTTTTGCGGGGGGGGGGGGGGGAAGCTTAGGGGCGAGAGGTTTTCTTTGCCTAGTGACTACAGCAGCGCCAAAATTCGCACTGCACGTGACTTCCAGTATTTGGAATGTACATGGATCTGTGCGAGCATGTTCCAAAAGTGACAAGGGAATCATAACTTCTGGTTTAGGCCACATAGACACTACCAGCAAAGACGAGTATTGGGGTTTAAAAAAGCCCCATCAGACCAGGTAAGTGTGCTACAAAGGAGCCCAGCCAGTCTGATTGCCTTCCTCCATACTGCCAGATTGGGAGAGGGAGCTCTCCATAATGTAGTCGGCGCGCTTATGTCCCGGATGGCAGACTGGTAGTCCTGGTGGGGTAAAGGTTTTTTTTTTTTTTCTCCTCTGAGTCTCTGATGGGCCTTATTTTTTTATTATAGAATACCAAAGAGGGCCCCAGAAAAGCCACAGCTAAGACTAAAGGGAGGAAATATGGAGTATGCAAGAAAAAACTTGCCTCTTTCTGGTCTAAGATATTATGTCAGCATTGTGTCAACAAGGTGGTTAACGAATAATTGTTATTCTGAAGTCTCTGATTCCACTAAAGCCTATAAGAAATTCCTACCTTTCATGGCTATGGGCAAGTCAGGTCACGGTGATTTCTGATTCTGAATCCTCAGACAAGAATGAACAGGGAGAAATCTTGGATGATTCATCAAGCTCATCCTCTGATTAAGAATCCACGGGTAGACCACTTTTTTTCCCCCTGAGGATTCAGATTCCCTGCTCAAAGCTATAAGAGCTATCATGAAAATGGATGAGACTAGGGAGCAAAAATCCATTCAAAGCATAACTTTAAGACAAGAAGTCAAGAGTTTTTCCTCTGAACAAAAATATTTCATACTTAATTCAAAAGGAATGGAAAAAACCTGACAAATTATTTTATTTTTATCCCAAGGAGTGTTAAAAGGAAATATCCCTTTTGAGGGCGAGTCATCCTGCTGTGATAGACCACCTAATCTAGACACCCCAGTTGCCAAAATTTCAAAAAAATTGACATTACCCTTTGAAGATTTAGGCCCCTTAAAAGAGCCCATGGACAGGCGAGCAGAGGTCTACCATAAAGTATGGGAAGCGTCCACCCAAGCTTTCAAACCAAATATAGCCACAACTATTACCGCTAGATCTTGAACTATGGTAACAGAAATTAGAAACGCATATCCAGAATATCTTGTAGGGATCAACTATTGGCAGTTTTTCCCACTTCTTTCTTAAAAAAAAAAAAAGTAGGTATTGCCATACAAAAGTTAATCATTAACATTATTTTCTTATTTTCACATATTTAACCCTTACCCCCAACTTTCCCACTACCCTCCCTCACCATTGCGATTGAAGTGATGACATAGGGAGGTGCTGCATCATGCCTCCCCCCCTCTCCTACCCCGCCACGCTGAGCTCCGGCTTCCTCGTGTGACTGAGCTTCTGTGAAGTACCGGAGGTGGGTCGGCGCTCCCTGTACTTATGTGCCGGGTTTCTTCTGGTCCTTCCTGCTCCTCCTTACTCTGCTCTGCAACCCCCGAAGGTTTGGTCTGGTATCTCTCTTGCCTATCTCTGCCTCCTTATTTAATCCACCTCTCCTATGAACTCTGCGCCCACCCCCATCATTTCTCTGCTGGCTATGAGGCATATGTATGTTCCTATCTCCTTAGTCCGTTTTGGTTGTGGTCATTTTGATTTTGTCATCGGATCTGTATTGGGGTTGATTTGGATGAACTGCTGCTGATTTTTCGCCTAGTATAATTAGATTGCTGAGTATCAAAAGTAGAAACAAAGTCCAGCTTCCAAATAACTACAGCTTTTATTCATAAAAAGTGCAGTGAAAACAGACATACAGTCAATGTCTACACATAGTACCGCTGAGAATTGTTTATTAGGTCTATTTTTGTTCAGGTCCCCCCCCCCCCCCCTTCCTCTTTTTGCCTCCTTAATTCCATACGGTGGAGCGGGATATAACTGAAGTACAGGAGGAAAATTCCCTTGATCAAGAAAAAGGAAAAACGCAAGCAAAATAGGCATTCAGCGGACCATTCTTCCTCAAAAATGGGGCAGAAGCCATTAGATTCGGCAAAAATTGATCAGTTTTTAAAATCCCCAAATGTAATCGCAAGGGTGGACAAAATAGATGCCTGATATAAATATCAAAAAAAAGTGTGATCTAGAGTGAAAGAAGCATTGGATGATTATCCTCAGGATGAGGAGGCGGAGAAAGAAGATTTAAATGTCTTGGCTGCGGTTAAAAATAATGGAGAATTAATACTGAACACCTCAACGCAGCGTGGAGCAACTCAGATATACAGGACTGAGTTACAATTAAAGAAAAATCTGTGGGGGCCCTGGAGAATGAAGCTAAAATATCAATCTGAAATCTCCACACTGAAGGTGTGTGTGTGTGTGTGTGTGTGTGTGTGTGTGTGTATATATACACTTAAAAAAAAATAAGTGGTGGATTTGGAGGGCAGGTCGAGGAGATGTAGTGTGAGAATTTTGGGCTTACCTGAAGGCACTGAGGAAAGAAAAATCCTGCTGAAATGATGCATCTAATTCTGGATAAGTTTTGAAAGGAATATTTTTCTCCATTTTATTTTTGGTGGATAGGGCGCACTGGGTTCTGGGGGGGGGGGGGGGGGGCAAACCAAGTCCTGGAAGGCAACCACAGATACTTCTGGCGAAGATACTTTCTTCACGAGACAAAGACCTGATTTTGAGAAGGGCGAGGGAGTTTCCACCTATTCTATATAATGGGAGTAAAAAAAAAAAAATGGGTTCCACCCAACATTTGACACTCCGGACTCTGACAGACTGGCTTGATCAGAATAATGTGAGCAGGGGGAGGGGTGGTCTTAGTTGAGTGATCTGTTGCAGGAATGTGGTGGATCAGGAAGTTTGGAAAATGGGTTGCGATGTGTCTCCTAGGATGGGGGTGGGGGCGGGGGCGTGGGACTGAGTATCTTTCTATCATGGGAATTTGTTGGCAGATTTGACAGAATTTTTACTTGGACTGTTCGGGGACTTGGTAAAGACAGGCTGTCTTTGACTTGGTTCAGAGACCTTTTACCAGCGATTGTCTGCTTGGTGGAGACTCTCTTTACCAAGGAGTCATCCCTGCGGTTTAGTAGGGGATGGGCTATGCAGACTTATCATTCTACCTTTAGTAGTTATTCCAGAGGAGTTGGTCTTAATTCATAGAGGGATTGATTTTGTCTGTGAGGCATCCTCTATTGGTAAGCAGGGAAGATTTTCTTTTCTTTATGGAAAGCTCTTTGGAAGACTGTGTTTTGGCTTTTATTTATATTCCTCACCCCTTTCTTTATATGTACTCAATTCTTGATTAACCTTTATGGATCAGTGGCATGAATGCCCCTCCCTAGTTAACGGGGACTTTAACCCCTTAGGGACACAGCCTTTTTACACCTTAGGACCAGGCCATTTTTTGCAAATCTGACCAGTGTCACTTTAAGTGCTGATAACTTTAAAACGCTTTGACTTATCCAGGCCGTTCTGAGATTGTGTTTTTTTTGTCACATATTGTACTTCATGACACTGGTAAAATGAAGTAAAAAAAAATAAATTTTTTGCACAAAATAATACCTAATTTACCAAAAAATTTAAAAAATTTGCAAATTTCAAAGTTTCAGTTTCTCTACTTCTGTAATACATAGTAATACCCCCAAAAATTGTGATGATTTTACATTTCCCATATGTCTACTTCATGTTTGTAGCATTTTGGGAATGATATTTTATTTTTTGGGGATGTTACAAGGCTTAGAAGTTTATTAGTTAATTTTGAAAATTTTCTGAAATCTTCAAAATCCCACTTTTTATGGACCAGTTCAGGTTTGAAGTCATATTGTGAGGCTTAGATAATAGAAACCTCCCAAAAATGACCCCATCTAAGAAACTACACCCCTCAAGGTATTCAAAACTGATTTTACATCCGTCGTTAACCCTTTAGGTGTTGCACAAGAGTTATTGGCAAATGGGGATGAAATTTGAGAATTTCATTTTTTTGTCTAATTTTTCCATTTTAACCCATTTTTTCCACTAACAAAGCAAGGGTTAACAGCCAAACAAGACTGTATCTTTATTGCCCTGACTCTGCCGTTTACAGAAACACCCAATATGTGGCCGTAAACTACTGTACGGCCACACAGGGGGCGTAGAGTGAAAGGTGTGCCGTTTGGTTTTTGGAAGGCTGATTTTTATGGACTGGTTTATTTACACCATGTCCCATTTGAAGCCCCCTGATGCACCCCTAGAGTAGAAACTCCATAAAAGTGACGCCATCTAAGAAACTACACCCCTCAAGGTATTCAAAACTGATTTTACATACATTTTTAACCCTTTAGGTGTTGCACAAGATTTAATAGAAAATAGAGATACAATTTCCAAATTTCACTTTTTTGGCAGATTTTCCATTTTAATATATTTTTTCCAGTTACAAAGAAAAGGTTAACAGCCAAACAAAACAAATTATTCATGGCCCTAATTCTGTAGTTTACAGAAACACCCCATATGTGGTCGTAAACTGCTGTACGGTCACACGGCAGGGCGCAGAAGGAAAGGAATGCAATACGGTTTTTGGAAGGCTGGATTTTGCTGGACTGGTTTGTTTGACACCATGTCACATTTGAAGCCCCCCTGATGCACCCCTAGAGTAGAAACTCTAAAAAAAAAAGTGACCCCATTTTAGAAACTACGGGATAGGGTGGCAGTTTTGTTGGTACTAGTTTAGGGTACATATGATTTTTGGTTGCTCTATATTACACTTGTTGTGCGGCAAAGTAACAAGAAATACCTTTTTGGCACAGTTTTTTTTTTTTTTGTTATTTACAACATTCATCTGACAGGTTAGATCATGTGGTCATTTTATAGAGCAGGTTGTCATGGACGCGGCGATACATAATATGTATACAATTTTTTTTTATTTATGTAAGTTTTACACAATGATTTCATTTTTAAAACAAAAAAAGTTTGTCTCCATAGTCTAAGAGCCATAGTTGTTTCAGTTTTTGGGCGATTATCTTGAGTAGGGTCTCATTTTTTGCGGGATGAGATGACTGTTTGGCACTATTTTGGGGTGCATATGATTTTTTGATCGCTTGCTATTGCACTTTTTGTGATGTAAGATGACAAAAAATAGCTTTTTTTTTTACACCGTTTTTATTTTTATTTTTTTACGGTGGTCACCTGAGGGGTTAGGTCATGTGATATTTTTATAGAGCCGGTCCATACGGACGCGGAAATACCGAATATGTATACTTTTTTTTTAATTTATGTAAGTTTTTTACACAATGATTTCATTTTTGAAACAAAAAAAGATGTTTTAGTGTTTTCATAGTCTAAGAGCCATAGTTTTTTCAGTTTTTGGGCGATTATCTTAAGAAGGGTCTCATTTTTTGCGGGATGAGATGACAGTTTGTTACAATTTTGGCGTACATGCGACTTTTTTGATCACTTTTATTACCTTTTTTGGGGAAGTAAGGTGGGCAAAATTTCTATTTCATCATAGTTTTTAAATTTTTATTTTTATGGCGTTCACCGTTCGGGTAAAGTAACATGACCGTTTTATATATCAGGTCGTTACGGACGCGGCGATACCAAACATGTGTAGGGAATTTAATTTTTTTCATTTTTAATCAGTGATAAATGTGTTTTTTGATTTTTACTTTTTTTTTTAAACTTTTTTTAACTTTTTTTTTTTTTTACCCAGACCCACTTGGTTCTTGAAGATCCAGTGGGTCTGATGTCTGTATAATACAGTACTGTACTCTATATAGGGTACTGCACTGTATTTTACTTACACTGAACAGATCTATGCTTTCAGCACAGATCTGTTCAGCACCATGGACAGCAGGACGCCTGAGCAGGCGTCCTGTTGCCATGGGAACCTTCCCCGTCTGCCACAACTTCGCAGACAGGGAAGGGTGAGGACTGGGGTGTCGGGGGGCTGTCTGGGGGCTATCTCCCTCTCCCATCGGGGGGCTGCAAAGGCACAGCAGCCCCCCGATCGGAGAGGGAGGGAGCTCCCTGCGCTGTTAACAGTTTCCATACCGCGGTCCGTACGGCACCCTGGTATACCCACTAGAAACCAACGATTATTCAAGGGGAGGCGGGCGGGGGATCGCGATCCCGCCTCCCGCACAGCCCGCAACCCTCCCCCTGCACCACCCGCCCACATATCATTCAGGGGTGCAGGGGGAGGAAGAACATATATATATTCTGGGCATTGTAAAGTTTCTGATCCCCGCGGTCAGGGACCGCGGGGATCAGAAACGGCAAAAAGCGCATCAAACCGCAGGTCTGAATTGACCTGCGGTTTGTTGCGATCGCCGACATGGGGGGTCACGGGACTCCCCCGCGCATTTAGCCTAGGTGCCTGCTCAATGATTTGTGCAGGCACCTTGTTCCGATCACTGCCAGCCGGGCGGCAGTGATCGGAACAACACATGACGTACCGGTACGTCATGTGTCCTGAAGAGGTTAATAGTGTTATCAATCCAGAGACTGATGGGATTTCTATGGGGGAGATATACATATCCCCGCCCAAGGGTACCTTTTTAGCACATTGTTGTCAGAAATCAGGCTTTGTGGATATATGGGGATTTTTGGGAAAGAAAGGAGCTTATTCCTGTATAAATATGTCCAGTAATTCCATGTCTAGGATAGATTTGGCCCTGATAAATGGGGATTATTTGAAATGTTGAAGACGGGTGAAATACGTGGCTGGGTCTCTATCGGACCATGTACCTTTCTCTGTAGAATTAATTTTGAGGGACAATAATCATAGGGTAAGGGCTCAATTTAGATTAAACCCCCATTGGATCTCTATATAATGGACAATCATGAATTGGTGAAACAGGAGATGGTGTGCTTCTGGGATTATACCTTAATGAAAATCCAACTGGTATGGGATGCATTCAAGGCCTTTGAGGGGCGTATTCTTTAGTAACATCTCTAATTTAAGAAAAGGGGTATGGTAGGAAAGAGAAATCTAAAAGAATTTTCTAGGAATAAAACGGCAAATTATGCAGAATGCATTCTGACTTTCTCTTATTTTTATTTATTTTTTTATTATATTTTAAAGGGACAAATATTTTTCAGAATTGGGTACAACAGGGAAACTTCTGGCGAGGGTGATTTCTAATCGGGAGCAAAAAAGTCAGTATTCGTTCACCCGAGGGTATAATTATTGAAGACCAAGACCGTATGAAGGGAACTTTTTTTTTTTTTTTTAAAGCTTTTTTCCAAATTATATAATTCTGACAAGATTATCTTAGATGAAGAGAGACTCCTATTTGGACTTGATCTCTCTCCCAGTTCTTACAGTACTCAGAGAATCTCTCAATGTAGATCTCTCTAGAAGAGTTAGACTGCATTGAAGGTATGTTTCAGAAACTCCTCCCCTGGGTCAGATGGATTCCCATATGAATTCTATTGCAAATATAGGGAGGTTATTCTTCCTAGTTTTTTTAAAGTGTTCATCGGATCATTAGAGGAGGGTACTTTTCCAGAATCAATAACATTAATATTGGAAAAGGGTAAAGACCCCTTAGATATGGGGTCATATAGGCCAATTTCCCTATTGAATATGGATTATGAAGCTTCTCTCAAGGATTCTGACTACAAGGTTATTCCTTCAATTATACACCCTGATCAAAATGGGTTTATTCCTAATAAAGTTACTCATTATAATTTGCATTGGTTGTATGCGAATATTCAGTCTTCAGGGGGGTGTCTTGCTCCATTTTGTCTTTAGACGCCTCTAAGGCGTTTGACAGGGTGGAGTGGGGATTCCTCTGCAAGGTTTTAGGGAAAATGGGATTTGGTACCAGATTCATAAATATGATTAAGCTTTTGTCCCCTACTGTAAGGTTGAATATTAACGGCAGTTTGACTAGGAGTTTTTCCTTGAATTTCTCAATTTGATATTTATATTAACCCTTAGCTGCTAGGGTTAGGAAAGATTCTTGGATTGAAGGGTTTGGGATATTAGGAGTAGAAGACTGTATTTCTCTATATGCATATGTCCTGTTTTTTATTAATCAAACTAATATTGTACTACCAGAGCTTATCCGAATAGTTAACTCCTTTGGTGCAGTCTCAGGCCTTGATATTAACTGGTCAAAGACAACTATTATGCCTGTAGATCGACCTGAATATTCTATTGATGAGCCCTTGACTCATTTGAATACTTGAGTATGATGATTTCTCCCAAGATTGAAGATTTTTATTTATTTTTTTGCAGCTTAACTTGATCCCATTGTTCAGCAAATTGAGGTAAACAATTATGGTATGGGTTTGACAGCCCTGATCTAGAGCTGACAGAATATCCCTAGTGAAGATGGTGATACTACCCCAAATCCTCTATATCCTTAGGAATTCTCCAATATGGATTGAGGAGAAGATTTTCAAATTGAGAGTATTAATGATTTACTTTGGGAAGGAAAGCGGGTAAGGTTAAAGTTGTAATATCCTTATAAGCCGATAGAACAGGAAGGGTTAAACCTTCCCTACTTTTGGCTATTCTATAGCTATTGTCAATTGGAGAAAAGTTTACTCTGTTGGACCTTGGTGAGGAGTTCCTTACTTATGTTTATGCTATTAGTCGGGCGATTATCTAGTACCCTACAGAATTAGAGTTTAGAAAGCTATTTACTAAAGCGTGGGGTACTATTAAAGGATGGTTGGGAATAAGGGGATCCCTTTACTGTACACCCCTCTGGCACAATAATTATCTACATGAATTAGATGATCTAGCTGAGGAGAAGTATTGGCAAAAAGAATATATATTTTATGTTGCACAGGCGGTGAGAAATGAAGCTATACTCCCATTCTTGGTGTTGGCACAAAAGGAACATATAGTTAATTTATCCTGGTTTAGGTATTTTCAGTTACTTTTGGCACTCTAGTGTAAAGAGAAGGTTTCTGTTTGAGATAGATACTTCTACACCTTTTAAATGATTTGATGGAAACTTGGGCCAGAAGATCAACATTTCATAACTTTATAAATTGTTATTGGCAGCACTATTTAACACTACACTACCCCGGACAAGGGGCTTGGAGTGGCTTGTTCAATGACTCAACTTGGTGATTGGGAAAATATATTGGCTAATTTAAGATTAGTGTCTCACAATTTCAATCATGCTGTGGTTCAATTCAATATTTTACATACTGTACATTCTATGGCGTGACATAGAATGTACAGTGTGTAAAATATTGAATTGAACCACAACGTGATTGAAATTGTGAGACACTAATCCTAAATTACACGCCAGTATGGCTTAAAGGATAACTGTCATATTTTCACTCAAATAAATTTTCATATGCTGCTGTGGTGGTGGTCCATAATTATTAATTGTGTTCACATACCACTTGTTTAATAAGATTCCATCCATAGCAACCGCTCCTCACAAGACTTCTTTTTGACTATCTTTTCAAGATGGCCGCTGATGCCCTTACCCTGAGGCTAAGATCTCCCTAACTACCCAGAATTTATTTGGCTCATCTCAGGAATGCGCAGCCTCACCCCAACCAATCTGCTTTCTCCAGACTTAAACAATGCCTCTTCCTCCTGAGTAATCGCAAATTTGTATCGCGAATACTCTCGCAAATTTTTATTATCACTAATATCTGCACTATCCCGGTCCGATGGGAGCGCACATGCAGCGTTCAGGACTGCCCACTACTTCGTACTCAGTCTTCTGTATATAGAAGATGGAGGACACCTAGCAACGCTGTTTTAGCCGCTCCACTGAAATGCCTGGATGAGGAAAGAACATGCTGCAATTACTAGGTAATTCAATGCCTATACAAAAGTATGAACTAGGGAATTAATGTAAACTTAGTCAGACCAATCCAATTACATAAAGACAGTTATGCTTTAATAAATGTGGTTTAAGAAATGCTTCCAATTGTCCACGGTGTTGTTCACCTGGGGCTGAGTATTTACATATGTTCTGGTCCTGTAGAGAATTAATAGAATATTGGAGGGCAATTAACTGTATTACCCAAAAACTGAAAGGTGATTCCATTTACGGAACAATGTTGGATACTTGGCGATCTTTCCCAGGTTTATTGTTATAAATTATAAGTATAAAAAGATTCTCTTAAAATATTTTTGGCAAGACTCCTGATCACACGAGTCTGGTTCTGACAAATTATTCCTAGTGTACATACATGGTTACATTTGGTTAATAAGATCAAGAGATATGAAAATTTTATTTAAGCAAAGAAATACTGAGGAGAAATGGAATAGGATATGGAGGATGCCTCCACCTCATTGTTATACCTTCTCTGTCCTTGGTGATGGAGGGGATAGGAGACGTTTCCCACAATCTTTAAAGCAGTAGATTTTATCTCTGATGCTTCAGCTGATACAGTAAGGTTAAACACCATATTGTCTTCTCTTTCTAATTCTGCTAGAATGGCTATTTGGCTAAAGGGTTGGTCAGGTGAGACAGGTTAAAAAAACTAACTTTGTTCCATCCCTTGTCAGGGAGACTTTCTCTTTGGGTTGGTTCTGGGTGACCTCTTAGAGAAAGCCTCAGATAATAAGGTCTTTCATGTTTCTAAACCTCCTAAGAAACAGCAATATTTTCATAAAAAACTGAAGGAATTTCAACAAAGGCTTTAGAAAACAGTAATTGGAGGGAGAGTAAGAATAAAAAGGGCAAAGGTATTGTCTTTGACTCCCAATCTGAATCCAGGCCCAAGTCCAGTTAGCAATGACTGTTACTGTCCTGTAAGGGGACAACTTTCTTCTTTTTTTTTTTCCTCAAGTTTGGGGAGGCATTTCTGCAAGCTCTTGGATAAATGTGATTATAAGAGAAGGTTTTTTGTTTAGAGTTTGTCGCCCCTTCTCCACCGGAAATATTCAGAACAGATTTAATCTCAGATTCATTAAAAAACCTCTCAGAAAAAAGGCGTCGGTTCCAGTCTCAGATTTAGAAAAAGGAAGGGGGTTCTATGCCTCTGTTTCTTGTCCCCAAACCAGATGGGTCTTTCTGAATTATTAGAAACTTAAGAGACTTAATTCAGTACTTTGTATACAAAAAAAATCTAAATGGAGTCCATTCAAAGACTGTGTAATGGCCACAATAGTACGCATCCTTTAAATCTATCATGTTCCGATACATGTGGCCTTACATGTGGTATCTAAGAGTGGCAGTGTGTTTTTACAGAAATTAATTCTTCATCTACAATACCAGGCCCTTTGGAATCTATCAAGCCCCCAGGCTATTCACAAAATTGTTGAGGTGATGGCACACATCAGGGAAATAAATATTCTAATCATTCTCTATTTAGACAATTTATTGGTGGTAGCGGAATTTTTTTATCTCCTCTAGCAGAAGTTGTGAAGATTACACAAAATTACAAAATCTGGAGTGGCAAATAGGAATAAATCTGTCCTAGTTCCTTCTCAAAGATGTATTTTCCTGTGCCTCAACCTGGACTCAATACATTAGCAATGCATTCTTCCACAAAACAAAGCTTCTCGTCTGAGGGAAGAAGTAGGGAGTCTCATTGTTTCAAACAAGAGGACTATCAGACAGGGAATGTCAGTCTTGGGCAGAATGACCTCTACAATTTTAGCTGTAGGTTGAGCTCTCTTCCATTCCAGAAAACTACAGTGGCAGATTTTACAAGTATGGCAGGCTCCTGACTCAGGGGTTACCATTAATGCTGCAGGAGAAAATGGTGATTACCACAGATGCCAACCCTTCAGGGTGGGGGATGCATTGCCAGTGGGGTGTTCTGCAGATGGAATATGGAGTTTAACAGAAAGTAAAGACTCCCAAAATGAGAGAATTGAGCAGTTCTTCTAGCATTAAAGGGTTTCCTGCCCAGGTTACAAGGAAAATGGATAGACAGACAACGCTACAGTAATAGCATATCTAAACAGGCAAGGGGGAACAAGATTTGAGGCTTTAATGTCCTTAAGGCCTCATGCACACAAGTTTTTATTTATTTTTTATTTTTTTCACGGTCCGCAAAAACGGGGTCCGTGATCAGTGACAGTTTTTTCTTCCGTGGGTCTTCCTTGATTTTTGGAGGATCCACGGACATGAAAGTCATTTTGTTGTCCGCCTGGCCGTGCGGAGCCAAACGGATCCGTCCTGAATTACAATGCAAGTCAATGGGGACGGATCCGTTTGACGTTGACACAATATGGTGCAATTGCAAACTGATCTGTCCCCATTGACTTTCAATGTAAAGTCTGGAGTCTCTTTTATACCGTCGGATCGGAGTTTTCTCCAATCCGATGGTATATTTTAACTTGAAGCGTCTCCATCACCATGGGAACGCCTCTGTTAGAATATACTGTCGGATATGAGTTACATCGTGAAAACTCATATCCGACAGTATATTCTAACACAGAGGCGTTCCCATGGTGATGGGGTCGCTTCTAGTTAGACTATACTACAAACTGTGTACATGACTGCCCCCTGCTGCCTGGCAGCCCCTGATCTCTTACAGGGGGCCGTGATCAGCACAATTAACCCCTCAGGTGCCACACCTGAAGGGGTTTATTGTGCGTATCATAGCCCCCTGTAAGAGATCAGGGGCTGCCAGGCAGCAGGGGGCAAACCCCCCCTCCCCAGTTTGAATATCATTGGTGGCCAGTGTGCGGCCTCCCCCGGCCCCCCTCCCTCCCTCCCTTCCTTTATTGCATTATTAACATTGGTGGCAGTGTGCAGCCTCCCCCGGCCCCCCCTCCCTCTATTGCATTATTAACATTGGTGGCAGTGTGCGGCCTCCCCTCTCCCCACCCACCCCCCCTCCCCCCATCATTGGTGGCAGCGGAGTTCCGATCTGAGTCCCAGTTTAATCGCTGGGGCTCCGATCGGTAACCATGGCAACCCCAGGACGCTACTGCAGTCCTGGTTGCCATGGTTACTTAGCAATAGTAGAAGCATCATACTTACCTGCTGGCTGCTGCGATGTCTGTGTCCGGCCGGGAGCTCCTCCTACTGGTAAGTGACAGGTCTGTGCGGCGCATTGCTGTCACTTACCAGTAGGCGGAGCTCCCGGCCGGACACAGACATCGCAGCAGCCAGCAGGTAAGTATGATGCTTCTACTATAGCTAAGTAACCATGGCAACCAGGACTGCAGTAGCGTCCTGGGGTTGCCATGGTTACCGATTGGAGCCCCAGCGATTAAACTGGGACTCCGACCGGAACTCCGCTGCCACCAATGATCGGGGGGGGGCTTGGGGAGAGGGGAGGCCGCACACTGCCACCAATGTTGTTAATGCAATAGAGGGAGGGAGGGGGGCCGGGGGAGGCCGCACACTGCCACCAACGTAATAATACAATAGAGGGAGGAAGGGGGGGGACACACTGGCCACCAATGATATTTAAACTGGGGAGGGCTGCCTGGCAGCCCCAGATCTCTTACGGGGGGCTATGATGCGCACAATTGGCCCCTTCCGGTGTAGCAGCTGAGGGGTTAATTGTACGGATCACAGCCCCTGTAAGAGATCGGGTGCTGCCAGGCAGCAGGGGGCAGTCATGTACACAGTTCGTTGTATATTCTAACTAGAAGTGTCCCCATCACCATGGGAACTCCTCTGTGTTAGAATATACTGTCGGATCTGAGTTTTCACGAGTTTTCACGAAGTGAAAACTCAGCTCTGAAAAAGCTTTTATGCAGACGGATCTTCGGATCCGTCTGTATGAAAGTAACCTACGGCCACGGTTCACGGACACGGATGCCAATCTTGTGTGCATCCGTGTTCTTTCACGGACCCATTGACTTGAATGGGTCCGTGAACCGTTGTCCGTCAAAAAAATAGGACAGGTCTTATTTTTTTGGACGGACAGGATACACTGATCCCGGTCTCTGCTGCAAAACGGTGCATTTTCCGATTTTTCCACGGACCCATTGAAAGTCAATGGGTCCGAAAAGAAAAACGGAAAACGGCACAACGGCCACGGATGCACACAGCGGTCGTGTGCATGAGGCCTAACATTACATTTTTTGTAATTATGCCTCTAGTCTTTTATCAAGGCTGTGCATTTAAGGGGTACAGAAAACAAAGTGGCAGATTTTTTTACTTTAGATCAGGGAGAATGGTGTTCAAACCAGGAAGTTTTGTTTCAGATAGTCTCTTTGGGGTCATCCTTACATAGACCTTTTCTTCTCTCTAAACCCCAAGGATCAACCTTTTAGGGGTAGATACTTTTTTAATTTCTGGGCCTGGTTGGTGGAATTGCTGCTTTTTCTGCCTCTCCCCCCCCCCCCCCTTACTAACATCTTGGAGGATAGAGTACTCATAAACCTGATCCCGCTTTCCTTCTGAAGATGGTTTTCCTGTTTCATCGATCTCAAGAGATTGCCCAGCGGTCTTTGTCAAGAGCCTAAAAATAACTAGGAGGAAATGCTCCATTGTCTGGATGTTAAAAGATTCCTTTCTGAGTATTTAGAAGTTACTAGTCAGTTGAGAAAGTCTTATCTATTTGTGCAGTATGGGGGCAGAAATGGATGTGATGGTTTCCTCTAGAACTTTTGGGCTAGGTGGATAGTGGGGGCCATCTCGGGCTAGCACTTGGAAGGGCTGCCACTTGGAAGTCTCCTAGTATCTTTTTCCAGCTATAGACTAGATTTGGGCTTCTAGAATTTCCTTTTTATCAGAATAAAGGTGTTTAAGGAAGTCATCCCTCCCTAGGCTAGTTACTATTCTAGTCTTTCTCTCAAGGGTTCTGTCACGGGTGTAAAGGAAATTCAAAATTACACTTACTGGTAATCATTTTCCATGAGCCCATGACAACACCTGGGATTTATTCCTGCCCTTTGCTTTAATCTCTGATTTATGTTTGTGTGTGTGTATCTACAGTATGTATGTACATTACAGACCAAAAGTTTGGACACACCTTCTCATTCAAAGAGTTTTCTTTATTTTCATGACTATGAAGGCATCAAAACTATGAATTGACTCATGTGAAATTATATACATAACAAAAGCGTGTGAAACAACTGAAAATGTCCTATTCTAGGTTCTTCAAAGTAGCCACCTTTTGCTTTGATTAATGCTTTGCACACTCTTGGCATTCTCTTGATGAGCTTCAAGAGGTAGTCACCTGAAATGGTTTTCACTTCACAGGTGTGCCCTGTCAGGTTTAATAGGTGGGATTTCTTGCCTTATAAATGGGGTTGGGACCATCAGTTGCGTTGAGGAGAAGTCAGGTGGATACACAGCTGATAGTCCTACAGAATAGACTGTTAGAATTTGTATTATGGCAAGAAAAAAGCAGCTAAGTAAAGAAAAACGAGTGGCCATCATTACTTTAAGAAATGAAGGTCAGTCAGTCCGAAAAATTGGGAAAACTTTGAAAGTAAGTCCTATTTGACCATGAAGGAGAGTGATGGGGTGCTGCGCCAGATGACCTGGCCTCCACAGTCACAGGACCTGAACCCAATCGAGATGGTTTGGGGTGAGCTGGACCGCAGAGTGAAGGCAAAAGGGCCAACAAGTGCTAAGCATCTCTGGGAACTCCTTCAAGACTGTTGGAAGACCATTTCAGGTGACTAGCTCTTTAAGCTCATCAAGAGAATGCCAAGAGTGTGCAAAGCAGTAATCAAAGCAAAAGGTGGCTACTTTGAAGAACCTAGAATATGAAATATTTTCAGTTGTTTCACACTTGTTTGTTATGTATAAAATTCCACATGTGTTTATTCATAGTTTTGATGCCTTCATAGTCATTCTAGAGATGTCTGCTGCTAGAACTCTGTGTGGCATTGACCTGGTCTCTAATCTGAGCTGCTGTTAACCTGCGATTTCTGAGGCTGGTGACTCGGATGAACTTATCCTCCGCAGCAGAGGTGACTCTTGGTCTTCCTTTCCTGGGGCGGTCCGCATGTGAGCCAGTTTCTTTGTAGCGCTTGATGGTTTTTGTGACTGCACTTGGGGACACTTTCAAAGTTTTCCCAATTTTTCGGACTGACTGACCTTCATTTCTCGTTTTTCTTTACTTAGCTGCTTTTTTCTTGCCATAATACAAATTCTAACAGTCTATTCAGTAGGACTATCAGCTGTGTATCCACCTGACTTCTCCACAACGCAACTGATGATCCCAACCCCATTTATAAGGCAAGAAATCCCACTTATTAAACCTGACAGGGCACACCTGTGAAGTGAAAACCATTTCAGGTGACTACCTCTTGAAGCTCAACAAGAGAATGCCAAGAGTGTGCAAAGCAGTAATCAAAGCAAAAGGTGGCTACGTTGAAGAACCTAGAATATGACATTTTCCGTTTTCACACTTTTGTTATGTATATAATTCCACATGTGTTAATTCATAGTTTTGATGCCTTCAGTATGAATCTACAATTTTCATAGTCATGAAAATAAAGAAAACTCTTTGAATGAGGTGTGTCCAAACTTTTGGTGTGTGTGTATATATATATATATATATATATATATATATATATATATATATATATATATATATATATATATATATAATGTGTGTGTGTATGTATGTATGTATGTATGTATATATATATATATATATCTTTTCTTTCTCTCAAGTATGATGGAATAATAAAAATTGAAAAAAACCAGGATAGATTAAATGGGTATTAGAATAAGTTCTCGCAATTAACTGATGTTATTGGGGCAGTATCCCTCTTAAAGCTCTCCATGGAAGTTCCTGTCCTGGAAGGGAGGCGGTCTCATGGGTGCGGTCATGGGCTCATGGAAAAACTATTACCGGTAAGTGTAATCCTGAATTTTCCATCTACTGGATTGGCAAAATCTTTTTGTAGTTGGCATAAATAAAGTTCATCTACCGCAGGATGTGACCATAGTTTTTAGCCATGTTTTTTCCTTTGCTGCAAATGACTATAAACCAAGATTTCCTGTGGATTTTTTCCTCTCCTCATATACGTAATTTCTGGCTTTGGTATTGCAACTTATTTCAGGTCCTCACTGCTTGTAAAATGTGCCAGTGCCATTGCAGTACGCAGCCCTGCAGAGTGAGGCGAATGGTGAGGTCACAGGGGTAGTTACTAACCGAGGGTGGTTATAGTACTCAGTCTTTTATATACCCTGGGCAGACGTACAGCAGTGATGGAGAGGCTGGCACAGGGGTCCTCTGGGGCACTCTGTGTATAGGGACCAGGCCTGATGGTAGGTGAGGTTTTTAATGTGAAGGTGGTAAGATCCCTTTAAGTTCGTGACACCAGTGCCGGTAACGGTGGCACACCAATTTATGATGGGAATAATTGAGTAACACGATGTTGTGGTGAATCAAAACTTCCTCTTACTGGAACAGTTAACTATATAGTCTTTGGTCAAAGTTCCATATGTAAGGGGTGGTAACATGCAGGCTTTACATCAATTGGCAGACACAATGTTCTTGCAAGATACTCAGAGGGTTAAACACTTACAGATCAGGCTGCAATTTCCTCAGAATCCTGTCTGTCTTTATCCCAAGGCCCGTATGCCCTATTGCTGGCTTTATCCCTATAAATACTAAGGGGTTCCCCATCTCCCTCTACTGTCTAGGAGGAGGAACTACCCCTACACATAAAATCATCATATAAAATACAGTGACTCTGTCCCACTGAAAGAGGGGAATGTGGCCCAATTGACCCTTGTGTAGTGCCCACATTTACCTAGTGGGACACTACACCATCTTAATATTAAGTTGATTAACTGCTCTATGCTGTATGTATATTAAAGGTGCCAAAAGCTGTCCTTCCCAGCAATCGACTGCTTGTTAGTGAAGATTGCTGCATTTACAAAGAGAGTTCGTTGTCCCCCAACAGTTTTCTTTGTGTGTTTTTTTTTGTTTGTTTGTTTGTTTTTTGTTTGTTTTTTTTGTTTTGACCTTTTTGGGGACATATGTTTCAAAAATCTATTAAAAAAAATAAACAAAAATGGCATTGTCCCCCAAAGGTCTTTTTATGACTTCATGGGGTACACTTTTGGTGTCAGTTTGCATATTTAAAGAATATAGCCTGAAAAAAAAAAAATTTTGTATAGTTTCCCCAAAATGAAGCTAAAAACTAAATTATAAAGCCCCCTACGTGTCGCACAAAAATATAGTTAAAATGATTTTCGTAGTCCAACAAATAAGTTACAACCATTTGAACCACCATGTACACTAAATCACAAAAAGTAGCTGGTCAGTAAGACTTTTCAGGCCTGGTCATTAAAGTGTTAATGAGCGCTTTCCCTGCTACCAAACTAGCGGGGAAAGTGCTGACTAGTTATTGCAGGGCACCGGTCACACGGATAAAACCTGAGGGACAGGAGGCGGTAATAACCAGTGAGCTCCATCCTCTACAGTAAAGGAAAGCACTGATTTATTAATAGGCGCTATGGAATGAAATGTCTCCTTTTCCAGGATTTTCTGGTAAAATATATATATATATTTTTTTTAACAAGCTCCTGCAGCTTTGCCCCTGAAATAGGAGGTTTATACTCAGCTGCTCCACATTGCTCCAGTCTTCTGCGCTGCCCCCACTGTCTCAATCTTCTGGACCCTGTGCTGTTTACACCTGGCAGTGCATGGGCATGATCACATACACTGCTCCAGTCAATGATTGGCTTCAGCTGTGACATGCTGCTTGTGGCCGCATCATCGATTTTGTCATTTTTTTAAAATTTGCAGCCCCTTGAAACGGAGCGATGTGACAATGCGGCCCTCAGACCAAAAAGTTGTGCACCCCTGCTCTAGATGTAACAGCAATGCCCCCATTGCTACTAGAGGTTCATTTGCATATATCAAAACTTCATTTTTCGCAGGGCACACAGTCAGGTCTATAAATATTGGGATATCAACACAATACACATGTGCCTCCCACTTGTTAAGGGACCAAAAGTAATGGGACAGAATAATCATAAATCAAACTTTTTAATACTTGGTTGCAAATCCTTTGCAGTTAATTACAGCCTGAAGTCTGGAACGCATAGACATCACCAGATGCTGGGTTTCATCCCTGGTGATGCTCTGACAGGCCTCTACTGCAATTGTCTTCAGTTCCTGCTTCAGTTCCTGCTTGTTCTTGGGGCATTTCCCTTCAGTTTTGTCTTCAGCAAGTGAAATGCATGCTCAATCGGATTCACGTCAGGTGATTGACTTGGCCACTGCATAACATTCCACTTTTTCCCCTTTAAACTATTTGGTTGCTTTTGCAGTAAGCTTTGGGTCATTGTTTATTTGCACTGTGAAGCGCCGTCCAATGAGTTCTGAAGCATTTGGCTGAATATGAGCAGATTATATTGCCCAAAACACTTCAGAATTCATCCTGCTGCTTTTGTCAGCAGTCACATCAATAAATACAAGAGAACCAGTTCCATTGGCAGCCATACATGCCCAATCCATGACACTACCACCACCATGCTTTACTGATGAGGTGGTATGCTTAGGATCATGAGCAGTTCCTTTCCTTTTCCATACTCTTCTCTTCCCATCACTCTGGTACAAGTTGATCTTGGTCTCATCTGTCCATAGGATGTTGTTCCAGAACTGTGAAGGCTTTTTTAGATGCCGTTTGGCAAACTCTAATGTGGCAATTGGCAATTTGGCATTATATGTTACGACTACCCACCAATACCCATGCCTTGCTAAAAGGACCCTGGATTATCGCAACCACATAAGAAACCTGCTTACGAATTTCCGAAGTATACGAATCTTCAAGGTTTGAGATACGAACAAAAACTCAGCAACCGAACGGCCTACTACCACGTGTCTGATCACGTGAGACGCCGAACAAGCAGGAAAGAGCGCGCAACATACAGTGTGGACAACACCAACCATCGGGAAGATCAAACCAACTATTGTTCCACCAAAACAGGTATCAAACTCGGACCGCAGGGTGAGTACTAGCATTTGCAGTGTGGGACGCCACCAGCAATAAAATCTAACCCCTGACGGCAGATGAGTATCACCTATACTAACGCTCGCCATTTATACCTGCAAGTCTTTATCAATACTGGACAAATCCTATTTATTCAGCTTTGTTTTTTATCTTTTTATCCTCATCCTTATCTAAATACTTTTAACTTTTTATTTTTATTTCAATTTTCAATTAAATATTTTATATACATTACCATTCTTATATATTTTGGGACAATCACCTTGTATACATTTTTGGGATATTTGCTGTACATTCCTTGGATAATATCTTTGAACATTCCTATATATATTACTGGACATTCCTATTTTTTGGTGTGTGTATGTGTATATATGTGTGTGTGTGTGTGTGTGTGTGTGTGTGTGTGTATATATATATGTATATATAATACATTACATACATTTAAATATTTTTTTTTGGGACATTCCTAAACCTACTCCTTGGACACTATTGGACCTTTTTATGCTATACCTATATATCATACTTCTTTCACCTCCACGACCATTCCTGGATTTTTCTCCCGATACCCCCCAAGACCCGCATCACTTTCTATCACATCTCTACCACACTATTAGGTGATTACACCAACATTAAGCCCCCCACACTCCAATACACTAATTCTTTTAAAACACCACTTCAAACATTTTTTTAAATCATTATTGAATAAAAACTCTGTATAAGATCCAACAATAAATACCTTTTTAAAATCAGATAGAGTGCCTGTCAATTTTCCTATTTTTTTCATTTAGACCTCTATCAGTGGTTAGGTGAACCACTTTAGACAAGAGCACCACTCCAGGAAGTAATCTGGGAGACCCACTATTACCTCTGTACAAACTCTAATGTGGCCTTCCCGTTTTTGAGGCTCACCAATGGTTTACATCTTGTGGTGAACCCTCCTGTATTTACTCTAGTGAACTCTTCTCTTGATTGTTGACTTTGACACATACACCTACCTCCTGGAGAGTGTTCTTGATCTGGCCAACTGTTGTGAAGGGTGTTTTCTTCACCAGGGAAAGAATTCTTCAGTCATCCGCTACAGTTGTTTTCCGTGGTCTCCAAGGTCTTTTGGTCTTGCTGAGCTCACTGGTGTGTTCCTTTTTAAGAATGTTCCAAACAGTTGTTTTGGCCGGGCCTAATGTTTTTTGCTATCTCTGATGGGTTTGTTTTGTTTTTTCAGCCTAATGATGGCTTGCTTCACTGATGGTAACAGCTCTTTGGATCTCATCTTGAGTTGACGGCAACAGATTCCAAATGCAAAAAGCACACTTGAAATTAACTCTGGACCTTTTTATCTGCTCATTGTAATTGGGATAATGAGGGAATAACACACACCTGGCCATGGAACAGCTGAGAATCCAATTGTCCCATTACCTTTGGTCCCTTAACAAGTCGGAGGCACATATGCAAACAGTTGTAAGTGCTACACCGTTCACCTCATTTGGATGTAAATGCCCTCAAATTAAAGCTGACGGTCTGCAGTTAAAGCACATCTTGTTAATTTCATTTCGAATCCATTGTGGTGGTGTATAGAGCCAAAATGTTAGCATTGTGTTGCTGTCCCAATATTTATGGACCAGACTGTATGAACATTAGCGTTGATCGCGAATATTCTAATCGTGAATATTGGCACTTCGAGAATTCACGAAAATCTAGACTATATATGCTATATCTTTGTAATCGCGAAATTCTAGATTTTGAATATTTTTTCTCAGTACCCATGATCTCTCACTGCTGCTTGCTTGTGAGACAATATGAAGGCTGCAATATCTTTTGACTTTAGGAGTAGTGTTGATCGCAAATTTTTATTGCTAATTTTCTGATTTACAATTTTACAATCAAGAAAATAATGGCTGGATATCATAAATATGCAAATATAAATGATGAATATTCGAGAAATATCGCAAATTCGAACATTGCCCCTGCCACTCATCACTGATGAACATGGGACTAACCTACATGCCTTCAGCTGCCAAGCACACATACAATAGGTCAGCCTCTTTCCTACGTACAAATCTGCTGAGATGCCCTTTAAATCGGGATTACTATATCCCTTGTGAGACCGTGACCGGTCTCACACAGGTTAGAGGCAAGGAAGGGGTGGATAGTTCAGTCCACACCCCTATTCCACCACAGGTGAGACCAGTTGGAGGTAATCAGGCTGGCACAAAGCACCTCCCAGAGTGTCAGCAAGGGGGAGTGTGTTGCCTGTGGACAGAGGCCTAGAGGCTCTGTGTGTGGGGTCTCAGCCGGGCTAGGCTGAGGGACCACGAGACTAAGTGACAGCCTGGAATTTGGGGGATGCAGTGACTCCTGCAGCACAAGGGCCACAAGGTCAGAGTCGGGAGGACTGCTGGACCACAATCCCCCCCAAAGAGACTTGCATTTGCTACAGCCTGGAGGCTGCTTGACTATTGGGCTGAGAAAGCGGCATGTTATGACCGTGTGTGAACGGTCCTTTAGGTGACTCAGGTTATTATATGTTTAGTTAGAGCCCAGCCGGGCAGGTGTTTATTTCGTATCATTTATGTTTGGTTTGCTGAGGTGCCAAATAAAGCGATGTTTGGACCTGAAACTTGGTGTCTGGCGACGATACTTGTGTGAATGACCCCCGAGAAGAGCTAACCCCCCACAATTGGTGTCTGATGCAGGCAAGTGTCCCTGCTGAAAGGAGACAACTGGTTGCTAGGAGCAACGGCAAGAGCAGGTGCTGCTGAATTCTGCTGTGTTGCAAAGGAAATTGCTCTGTGGATTTAAAGGGCCAGCAGTCCTGGGAAAGAAACTGTAATATCTGCGATGCAAAAGAGACTGTGAATGCTGAAATTGTCTCGAGTGAGACACCTGGAGGCCGGGTCTCTGTTAGTGGACTTGTTGCTGACAATTTTTCTGGTGCCTGGGCTGTCTGTTGCTATGGGGTGGATGGAGGAGCTCACTGAGCAGCTGAGGAAGGCCAATCTGGAGGCTAACCAAAGGCACCTGAAGTGGCAGCAGGAGCATTAAAAACTCATGGAGGATTATGAAAGACAAAACTCCTAACCCAAAGCGTTTACCAGGGTAACAGCTGTGCTGATGCTTTGAGGATGCCATTGCAGTGGGCCCTGGAGAAAAAAACCTGCAAAGCTGAGTGGACAATTTGTAAAAGTCCAAAGTGTCGGTGATGCGGCTGAAAGTCCAAAAAGGTGATGTGTGCCGTTGCCAAGGGCAACCGTCGGAAAGAAAAGGAAGTGTCCCATGTGGGGATTAGCTAATCGGTGCCCCTAGAGGTCAGAATGGATGATGACACGAGTGGTATATGTGATGTATGTGCTGTGACCGATAGCAACTCAGAGTAAGGCTACCATGTCAAGGTCCTGTGAAACTAAGGTGGTTACTAGTAGCGACCAGACAGTTATATCTGACGAGATAATTAAGTCCGGTGATGCCAGCCTAGTGGCTGAAGCCCATATCCAGACAGTTGTAGAGGACAGGACAGCTGCAAACAGGAGGATAATCTCTCTCCACACGCTCCCTAGAAACGTTAAAGAAGGGACTAGCTGTCTTCACAGAGCAACTGAAGAAGGCTTCAGAAGGGTCAAAGGAGGAGAGCCAGAAAGAATGGTGATACTCCTACATCTGCTGCAGCCGAGCGAGGAGGTGAACAATCAGTTTTTGGATCCTGTCTATTACGATGGGCTGTCTTTCCTGACTCCTCCCCAAAAAGAGAACCGTTTCCTGGGTGAACCTCTGGAGAAAATGCCAGAAGACGAGTAGTCTGCTGAAGACCCCGGTGCCTCCTGCCTCGATGAGAAAGAGGGGGAGGGGTTAAGAGGGCAAGCGTATGGTGCCATGTCTGAGAAGGCTCTCAGAGGCTGGAGACTCCGAGAAGACAAAGGCTGAAGAAGTTAAGGTCGATGTATTCGTTGACATGAAGTCCCTAGGTGCTGAAGAGACCAAAGTTAAGACAAAGGGAGCGGCAGCCGAAGTGGGAAAAAGCCACTAAAAAAGCAGGTCTCTGAAACTGCCACTATAGCTGGGGTAACTACTGCTGGAAAGAAGTGACTCAGATGCACGTAAAAAGCGAGCAGGGGCAGGCATGCTCTGCTGAAGGAGCCCTGCAAAGAAGAAAGTGTCGGGACAGGACCATGACTGGGAACAGTTCAGTCAAGAGCTGCAGCAGTCCAAGAAAGGACACGAGGCGCATGTGCGGGAGCCAGAGGATCAAAAATGAGAGAGATAAGAGTGCGAGAGTGCATCATCACCCGCGAAAGAGTACCTGGCCATGAGATGGGCACATGAGGCCTTTAGGCAGTTTAGATTGGGCAAGTTAGTTTTGGTGATAAACCAAGGTCTGCTGGTGTGGGTCTGGCAGAACAAAGGGAAGGTATGTGTCACCGAGGTTCCTGGCCTCTGTGAAATAAGAACCAGTAATTTTCTGTGTCAGCGGCAGCTAGTGCTCGCTAACACTGTGTTACTTAGTGTGGCTGTAAAGCCAATCTGGGCCGATTCTTATTGGGAGCAGCCAAAGAGCAGGGTGGGTGGCTGTTACCCATGTCCAGGCCAGGTGGATGCCCTCTCACCAGCCTCCCGTGGTTATGCAGGTGTTACCCCCCCCCCCCCCCTTTTGTTCAAGCCCGTGAGGGTGATGTGAGACAGTGACCGGTCTCACAGGTTAGAGGCAAGGAAGGGGTGGATAGTTCTGTCCACACCCCTATTCCACCATAGGCGAGACCAGCTGGAGGTAATCGGGCTGGCACAAAGCACCTCCCAGGGTGTCTGCAAGGAAAGGGGGGGGAGGAGGAGGGGAGTGTGTTGCCTGTGGACAGAGGCCTGGAGGCTCGGTGTGTGTTTGTGTGTGTGTGTGGTCTCAGCCGGGCTAGGCTGAGGTACCACGAGGCTAAGTGACAGCCTGGAATTTGGGGGATGCAGTGACTCCTGCGGCACAAGGGCCACAAGGTCAGAGTTGGGAGGACTACTGGACCACAATCCTCCAAAGAGACTTGCATTTGCTACAGCCTGGAGGCTGCTTGACTATTGGGCTGAGAAAGCTGCATGTTATGACTGTGTGTGAACGGTGCTTTAGGTGAGTCAGGTTATTATATGTTTAGTTAGAGCCCCGCCGGGCAGGTGTTTATTTTGCATCATTTATGTTTGGTTTGCTGAGGTGCCAAATAAAGCGATGTTTGGACCTGAAACTTGGTGTCTGGCGACGATACTTGTGTGAATGACCCCCGGAGAAGAGCTAACCCCCCCACACCCTGTATACCAGAAACTGGTGTAAAAAAAAAATAATGCAAGTCAGACTAAATTTATTTTTGTCATAAATTTAGCACATCCTCTGTTTGCACACAGGATATCAAAGACTGGTATAAAAGGCTGGTCTTTGATAAATGACCCCCATAATTTCTAGTCCCCCTGTATACGTTTCCTTTTTAGTACAATTCCTGAAGCGGCCATAGAACTTTGATGAATGCACATGTCAATTTACATTCAATAAAACAAGTCCTCAGTATGGTCATAATTTACTGTTCTACCTCTAAGGCAGCAAAGTAAAATAAAATATGGTATAAATAGAAATGGTACAACAGGCAGTTAGATGCTTCAGGAGAACAAATACACAATTATTTGCTTCATGGGACAGAAAGAGACCTAAGGCTAAAATGTTAACATTAAAAATATATTGTACACCATCCAATGTATATTTAGTGCGTGTGTGTATGTATATACAGTACAGACCAAAAGTTTGGACACCTTCTCATTCAAAGAGTTTTCTTTATTTTCATGACTATGAACATTGTAGATTCACACTGAAGGCATCAAAACTATGAATTAACACATGTGGAATTATATACATAACAAAAGTGTGAAAACTGAAAATATGTCATATTCTAGGTTCTTCAACGTAGCCACCTTTTGCTTTGATTACTGCTTTGCACACTCTTGGCATTCTCTTGTTGAGCTTCAAGAGGTAGTCACCTGAAATGGTTTTCACTTCACAGGTGTGCCCTGTCAGGTTTAATAAGTGGGATTTCTTGCCTTATAAATGGGGTTGGGATCATCAGTTGCGTTGTGGAGAAGTCAGGTGGATACACAGCTGATAGTCCTACTGAATAGACTGTTAGCTTTAGCTTTTTTTCTTGCCATAATACAAATTCTAAGTAAAGAAAAACGAGAAATGAAGGTCAGTCAGTCCGAAAAATTGGGAAAACTTTGAAAGTGTCCCCAAGTGCAGTCACAAAAACCATCAAGCACTACAAAGAAACTGGCTCACATGCGGACCGCCCCAGGAAAGGAAGACCAAGAGTCACCTCTGCTGCAGAGGATAAGTTCATCCGAGTCACCAGCCTCAGAAATCGCAGGTTAACAGCAGCTCAGATTAGAGACCAGGTCAATGCCACACAGAGTTCTAGCAGCAGACACATCTCTAGAACAACTGTTAAGAGGAGACTGTGTGAATCAGGCCTTCATGGTAGAATATCTGCTAGAAAACCACTGCTAAGGACAGGCAACAAGCAGAAGAGACTTGTTTGTTGAGTCCAAATTTGAGATCTTTGGTTAGAACCACCGTGTCTTTGTGTGATGCAGAAAAGGTGAACGGATGGACTCTACGTGCCTGGTTCCCACCGTGAAGCATGGAGGAGGAGGTGTGATGGTGTGGGGGTGCTTTGCTGGTGACACTGTTGGGGATTTATTCAAAATTGAAGGCATACTGAACCAGCATGGCTACCACAGCATCTTGCAGCGGCATGCTATTCCATCCGGTTTGCGTTTAGTTGGACCATCATTTATTTTTCAACAGGACAATGACCCCAAACACACCTTCAGGCTGTGTGAGGGCTATTTGACCATGAAGGAGAGTGACGGGGTGCTGCGCCAGATGATCTGGCCTCAACAGTCACCCAATCGAGATGGTTTGGGGTGAGCTGGACCGCAGAGTGAAGGTAAAAGGGCCAACAAGTGCTAAGCATCTTTGGGAACTCCTTCAAGACTGTTGGAAGACCATTTCAGGTGACTACCTCTTGAAGCTCATCAAGAGAATGCCAAGAGTGTGCAAAGCAGTAATCAAAGCAAAAGGTGATCCTAATCCTGTGGCTATTGACCTTCCGAATTAGGTGAAAAGTAGTCTTGTTGATGAAGACCAGCCTGTCAACGAATTTTTTGGGGACATTACAAGGCCTAGAAGTTTGGAAGCAAATCTTGAAATTTTTCGGAAAATTTCCAAAACCCACGATTTAACCCCTCACCTCAGCCCTATTTCACCTTAAGGACTTGGCCATTTTTTGCAAATCTGACCAGTGTCACTTTGTGGTGATAACTTTAAAACGCTTTTACTTATCCAGGCCATTCTGCGATTGTTTGTCACATATTGTACTTCATGACACTGGTAAAATGAAGTAAAAAAATATATATATATTTTATTTATACAAAAATACCAAATTTTACAAAAATTTGTAAATGGCAAATTTCCAAGTTTCAATTTCTCTACTTCTATAATACATAGTAAATACCTCAAAAAATAGCTATTAGTTTACATTTCCCATATGTCTACTTTATATTTGGATCATTTTGGGAATGCCATTACATTTTTTGGGGACGTTACAAGGTTTAGAAGTTTAGATGCAAATCTTGAAAATTTTCAGAATTTAATTTAGGGACCAGTTCAGGTCTGAAGTCATTTTGTGAGGCTTACATAATAGAAACCACCCAAAAGTGACCCCATTCTAGAAACTGCACCCCTCAAGGTATTCAAAACTGATTTTACAAACATTATTAACCCTTTTAGGTGTTCCCCAAGAGTTGATGGCAAATGGAGATGACATTTCAGAATTTCAATTTTTTTGCCAAATTTTCAATTTTTTTAATCCATTTTTTTTTCCACCAACAAAGCAAGGGTTAACAGCCAAATAAAACTCTACATTTATTGCCCTGACTCTGCGGTTTACGACCCGATATGTGGTCGTACACCACTCTAAGGCCCCACGTCAGGGCGTAGAGGGAAAGGAACGCTGTGTGGTTTATTTACACAATGTCCCATTTGAACCCCCCTGATGCACCCCTAGAGTAGAAACTCCAAAAACGTGTCCCCATTTTGGAAACTATGGGATAAGGTGGTAATTTTTTGGGTATTATTTTAGGGTACATATGATTTTTGGTTGCTCTATATTACACTTTTTGTGAAGCAAAGTAACAAAAAATGGAAATTCTGAAATTTCATCTCCATTTGCCCATGACTCTTGTGGAACACTTAAAGGATTAACAAAGTTGTAAAATCAGTTTTAAATACCTTGAGTGAAGTTTCTTAAATGGGGTCACTTTTTGGAGTTTCTACTCTAGGGGTGCATCAGGGGGGCTTCAAATTGGACATGGTGTCAAAAAACAAGTCCAGCAAAAACTGCCTTCCAAAATCCATATGGCATTCCTTTCCTTCTGCACCCTGCTGTGTGCCCGTACAGAGGTTTACGACCGCATATGGGGTGTTTCTGTAAACTAAAGAATCAAGGCAATAAATATTGAGTTTTGTTTGGCTGTTAACCCTTGCTTTGTTATGGGAAAAAATGGATTAAAATGGAAAAGTTGCCAAAAAAGACCTGTTTTGGCACAGTTTTTATTTTTTATTTACAATGTTCATCTGACAGATTAGATCATGTACTATTTTTATAGAGCAGGTTGTTATGGACGCAGGGATACCTAATGTTTACTTTTTTAAATGTATTTGTTTTATTTTTTAAACACAAAAATAATTTGTCTCCATAGTCTGAGAGCCTTTTTTTTTTTTTTTTTTTAAGGTTTTACACCATTTTTCAAACCAAAAAAAACTTGTTTTAGTGTCTCCATAGTCTGAGAGCCATAGTTTATTTATTTTTTGGGCCATTGTCTCATGTAGGGGCTAATTTTTTGCGGAATGAGATGACTGTTTGAATGGTACTATTTTGGCGTACATACGACTTTTTTGATCACTTATTACCTTTTTTTGGAAGTAAGGTGAGCAAAATGTCAATTTCATCATAGTTTTTATTTTTATGGCGTTCACCGTGCGGGAAATGTAACATGACTGGGTTATAGATCGGGTCGTTACAATATTTTTACTTTTCACTTTTTTTTCTTTTTACCCAGGTCTGATGTCTGTATAATACAGTACAGTACACTATATAGTGTACTGTACTGTATTTCATTCACACTTTGTCTGGACAATCTCTGCCTTTAGCACAGATCTGTTCAGCACCATGGACAACAGGATGCCTGAGAAGGCGTCCTGTTGCCATGGGAACCTTCCCCGTCTGCCACAACTGAGCAGAAGGGGAAGGAGGGGAGCTCCCTCCCTCTGTCACCCCATCCTGTCCGGGGGCTGCAAAGGCACAGCAGCCACCCGATGGGAGAGGGAGGGAGCTCCCTCTTCACTTCCTCCATACAGACAGCGGCATGGAAGGGGTTAAAATGGCGGACATCTGCCCAGATGTCTGCCGTTTGAATTGGAGTGTCAGCAATGAGCTGACACTCTGATTCAATCGCTCGGCCATCCTGAAAATAAACTAGGGGCGGGTGGAAGATCGCGCACCCGCCCCCCACACTGCCGTACGCCTCCCGCACCTCCCGCAATCCTCCCCCCCCCTCCCCCCGCAGGCACAAAAACAGAAGGCTGCGGGGGGAGTTAGCATAGAAATATAGGCACTTTGGGGTTTCTGATCCCTGCGGTCATGGGATCAGAAACTTGCATAAGCGCTAAAAACTGCAGGTCTGAATTGACCTGCGGTTTGTAGCGATTGGCAATGCGGTGGGGTCACAGGACCCCCCTAGGCATTGTCACAGGGTGCCTGCTGAATGATTTCAACAGCCATGCAGCAGTGATCAAAACTAAACAGGATGTACCGATACGCCCTGGGTCCTTAAGGACTCGGGAAACAGTCCCTATGGGGTTAGGACCAGTTCAGGTCTTAAGTCACTTTGTGAGGCTTACATAATCGAAACCACCTAAAAATGACCCAATTTTAGAAACTACACCCCTCAAGGTATACAAAACTGATTTTACAAACTTTGTTAACCCTTTAGGTGTTCCACAAGAATTGATGGAAAATGGAGATGAAATTTCAGAATTTCACTTTTTTTGGCAGATTTTAAATTTTAATCAATTTTTTCCAGTAGCAAAGAAAGGGTTAACAGCCAAATAAAACAATATTTATTACCATGATTCTGTAGTTTACAGAAACACCCCACATGTGATCATAAACTGCTGTACAGGCACACGGCAGGGCGTAGAAGGAAAGGAACGCCATATGGTTTTTGGAAGGCAAATTTAGCTGAACTGGTTTTTAGATGCCATGTCCCATTTGGAGCCCCCCTGATGCACCCTTACAGTAGAAACTCAAAAAAGTGACCATTTTGGAAACTAAGGGATAAGGTACCAGTTTTATTGGTACTATTTTGGGGTACATATGATTTTTTTAATTGCTCTATTTTATGTTTTTTGTGAGGAAAGATAACTAAAATGTATGTTTTGCAAATGTATGTATTTATTTTTACAGCGTTTACCTGAGGGATTAGGTCATGTGACTTTTTTATAGTGCAGATCGTTACGCATGTGGCCATACCTAATGTCTACTTTTTCTTATTAAAGTTTTACACAATAGCATTTTTGAAATAATAATTTAGTGTCTCCATAGTCTGAGAGCCATAGCTTTTTTTTTTTTTTTTTTTTTTTCCTTTCCGATTCTCTTAGGTCTCTTTCACACGGGCGTCATGTTTTTTGCCCGGATAAGAGGCGGGTGCGTTGCGGGAAAATGCGCAATTTTTCCGCGCGAATGCAAAACATTGTCATGCGTTTTGCACTCGCGTGAGAAAAATCGCGCATGTTTGGTACCCAAACCCGAACTTCTTCACAGAAGTTCGGGCTTGGTATTGATGTTCTGAAGATTGTATTATTTTCCCTTATAACATGGTTATAAGGGAAAATAATAGCATTCTGAATACAGAATGCTTAGTATAATAGTGCTGGAGGGGTTAAAAATAATAAAAAGGTTAACTCCCCTTCTCCTCTTGTTAGCGTAGATGCCGGTCTGTTCTTTAGCTGTGGACTGAATGACCTGAGGTGATGTCAGATCACATGCTCCAATCACATGGTCCATCACCATGGTGATGGAGCATGTGATCTGACATCACCACAGGTCCTTCAGCCCACAGCTAAAGAACAGACCGACATCTACGCTAACAAGAGGAGAAGGTGAGTTAACTTTTTTATTATTTTTAACCCCTCCAGCACTATTATACTAAGCATTCTGTATTCAGAATGCTATTATTTTCCCTTATAACCATGTTATAAGGGAAAATAATACAGTGAATAGACTGTCACCTAGAACCCATGCGTGAAAATCGCACCGCATCCGCACTTGCTTGCGGATGCATGCGATTTTCACGCAACCCCATTCATTTCTATAGGGCCTGCGTTACGTGAAAAACGTACAAAGAGGAGCATGCTGCGATTTTCACGCAACGCACAAGTGATGCGTGAAAATCACCGCTCGTGTGCACAGCCCCATAGAAATGAATGGGTCAGGATTCAGTGCGGGTGCAATGCGTTCACCGCACGCATCGCACCCGCACGGAAAACTCGCCCGTGTGAAAGGGGCCTTAGGTAGGATCTCATTTTTTGCATGTTGAGGTGATGGTCTGGTACTATTTTGGAGGGCATACGCCTTTTTGATCACTTGCTGTTGCAATTTTTGTGATATGTGACATGTTTTGGGTTCTTTTTCTGTTTTTTATTATAAAATAAGGTGAAAGGGGCATTTATTTTATTTTTTTGAAACACTATTTTTAACTTTTTTTTCTTTATTTTACTTCATGATCACTTTTGGGGCTCTGATCCCCTCTGCAATGCATTACAATAAATCTGAGTTGTATTGCATTGCCTGTTAGTGTATGACTCAGTGTCATGCACTAACAGGTTGCCTAGGAGACCCAGCCTGAGGCTGGATCTCCTCGGCACCCATAGAAGGCAGTTCTTGATGCCGTGCAAGGCATTGGGCAGCTTCTGCATGGCATCGGGCTGCCTTGTCGCATTGGGTCCCCGCCACAGTAGCGCGGGGACTCTATGCGATCACTCACCCGACACAAACCCCTTCTATTCAGCACGGACCGAGGCATAGAAGGGGCTAATCCGTCGGCATCTGCTTTAGAGCGATGCCGGCGGATACAGCAGGTGCTTGGCTACCACGGACTGCCGGGCCCCTGCAGTGATCGCGCGTGCACCGCTCCATTGCCCGTGCAATCACTGACGTACCATTACATCAAATTGCATGGACGCAGTGGTTCCCATGACGTAGTAGTACGTCATGGGTCATGAAGGGGTTAATGACCTACCGTCGGTATAGGTCATTAACCGCCTCCGGACCGCCTAACGCAGATGTGCGGTCCGGAGGCGGCAGCGCTGCGCAGACTGACGCGTATACGCGTCATCTCGCGAGACGCGAGATGACACGCTTTGCCGGCCCGCGCATGCGCAGTTCGGGCAGGCATTTCGTCAGAGTATTTAGTCATCAGCTTGCCAACCAATGATCGCGGCTGGCAAGCTGATGATTTTTAAAAAAAACCAATCAGAGTGCCAGATAACAGATCATATTAGTAAATATGATCTGTTATATGGCTGCCTGCTCCTCTGCTGGTTCTTTTCGTCGGTTGGATCCAGCAGAGGAGCAGGCTACACAGTGAGTACACCAACACTACACACTTGGCCCCAGATCACCCCCCTGTACCCCAATTAACCCTTTGATCACCCCTTTGATCGCCCCTGTCAATCACTAGTGAAAGGAAAAAAGTGATCAGTGCAAACTGTCACTTTTTTTTTTCACTGGTATTGACCGTTAGGTTTTAGGTATAGTTTAGGCCCCTTGGTTAGGTAGTTTAGGGATCAGTTAGCGCCCAGCCCACTGCACCGCAGTCCGTTATTCGCTGATTAGCGTATCGCTAATCAGCATTTGTACTTTTATAGTATCTGGAAGTGATCAAAACTGATCACGGTCAGATCTATAATTTTATACTTTACTGTATAATTGTGTCACTTTAGTTTTCCCTCCACCCAAAACGCAGTGTTTGCCCGATCACGCCTGATCGGTCGCCCACACCCGCCCCACCGCAGTGACCAAAAAAATTTTTTTTTGATCACTGCACATTCACTTTACACGCACTGCGGCGATAAAAAAATCAGTTTTGATATTTTTTATCAACCGCAGCAGCCTCCGGTACTTCGCTAGGCTCCCCTTTGTAAGACAGGCTTGCTTTTTTTTCTTAGGTAGTCTCAGGGAATACCCCTAAATTTAGTTGCCCACATGTCAAACAGGGGGTATTCTTCTGAAGAGGCCTACAGGCTTCTGACCCAGTCGGATGAGGAATGGGAACCCTCATCTGACGAATCTAGCGGGTCAGAATATGAACCTGTAGAAAGCAGTGGCTCTCTGACCCAAAGTTCGGACGAGGAGGCTGAGGTCCCTGATAGCACCAGGCGTACCCGTCCCCGTGTCGCTAGACCGCAGGTTGCGCAGGATCCGTTTCAAGAGCAGCAGAGTGGGGCTGCTGCTGTCGGATTACGTGGTGAGGCATACACCAGCAGCGCAGCCCTCCCTGGACCTAGTACCAGCACTGCCGTACAACCTGGTGAAGTGGCGAGCACCAGAAGGGCAGTTGAAGCTGGTACGGTGGCACGAGCAGTAGTGACCCCGTCGCAGCCACCGCAAAGACGTGCCCGTAGAGCCCCTAGAATCCCTGAGGTGCTGGCAAACCCTGATTGGCAGTCCCCAACTTCAGCCGCACCTGTAGTTTTCCCTTTCACTGCCCAGTCTGGAGTTCGGGTTGAGACAGCTCAGATCGGTTCGGCCCTGGGATTTTTTGAGCTGTTCTAGACTGCGGAGCTCTTAGACATAGTTGTGGCCGAAACAAACAGGTATGCCACACAATTTATAACCGCCAACCCGGGAAGCTATTATGCCCAGCCGGTGGAAACCAGTCCAAGTTTCCGAAATTAAAACTTTTCTGGGTCTAACTAAAAAGCATGAATTGCGGTCATATTGGTCCACGAACCCAATTCATCACATGCCCATGTTCTCTGCTGCTATGTCCAGGGCACGTTTTGAGGCCATCCTGCGTTTCCTGCACTTTAGCGACAACACCGCCTCCCGTCCCAGAGGCCACCCTGTTTTTGACCGGCTCCACAAAATTCGGCCCCTCATAGACCATTTCAACCTGAAATTTGCAGGTTTGTATACCCCAGAGCAAAACATCTGCGTAGACGAGTCCCTGATACATTTTACCGGGCGCCTTGGCTTCAAACAATACATCCCAAGCAAGCGCGCCCGGTATGGGGTCAAATTGTATAAGATTGTATAAGCTCTGTGAAAGGGCCACAGGCTATACCCACAGATTTCGGATCTATGAGGGAAAAGATCAGACCCTGGAGCCGGTCGGTTGCCCTGACTACCTGGGGAGCAGTGGGAAGACAGTTTGGGACTTGGTGTCACCCTTATTCGGCAAGGGGTACCATCTTTATGTGGACAATTTTTACACAAGTGTGGCCCTCTTTAGGCATTTGTTTCTAGAACGGATTGGCGCCTGTGGCACCGCGCGAACTAGTGGCATGGGCTTCCACCAACGGCTCGTTACCACCCGTCTTGCAAGGGGGCAGAGGGCCGCACTGTGTAACGAAGAACTGCTCGCGGTGAAATGGAGAGACAAGCGTGACGTTTACATGCTCTCCTCCATTCACGCAGACACAGCAATACAAATTGAGCGAGCAACCCGTGTCATTGAAAAGCCCCTCTCAGTCCACGACTATAACCTTCACATGGGAGGGGTGGACTTCAATGACCAGATGTTGTCTCCGTATTTAGTTTCCCACAGAACCAGACGCTGGTATAAGAAGGTGTCTGTATATTTAATTCAATTGGCTCTGTATAATAGTTTTGTTCTCTACAGTAAGGCTGGGAGAACTGGATCCTTCCTCAAATTTCAGGAAGAGATCATCGAGAACCTCCTGTACCCAGGAGGTTCCGTGGCCCCATCCACCAGTGTAGTTAGCCGTCTACATGAGCGACATTTCCCCAATGTCGTTCCTGGTACCTCAACCCAACCGTCACCCCGAAAAAGATGTCGTGTCTGTAGCAGGAGTGGAATAAGGCGTGACACCCACTATTTCTGTCCTGACTGTCCTGACCACCCTGCCCTATGCTTTGGAGAGTGTTTCCGGAAGTACCACTCACAGGTACACTATTAGCATAGGGATCATCTCACCAGGACAGGCACACAGGGCTATTAGGGCCCATTCACTCACACAGCTGCTGCAAACCTCTCCTTTCAAAGTGCATAACGCACTTCGCCACATCTTTGGGCGATTTGCGCTTTGCACATTGACCCATGGGGAAGGATAGGTTTGTTCTATAAAGGTAAAAAAAAAGCACCAGTAAGCAAAAAGGTTAATGTTTAGTTCAAAAAGTTAAAGTTTATATATTCTGTTCCAAAGTTAATAAAATTATTGCGTTGCGGCCTGGTTTTTTCTTTTTTTTTACCTTCCAGGTGGACCAACCGATCGACTAGCTGCAGCACTGATGTGCATTCTGACAGAAGCATTGCGCTGCTGTCAGATTACACGCAAGTCGGTGTATGCGGCGCTGCAAGATGAGATTTTCTACTCTGCAGTAACAGATACGTTTGCCGAGGCATACGAGCTGAGGAGGAGGCGGCGATCCTATGCTTTGGCAAACACTTTGTATGTAAAAAAAAAAATCCCGGCAATGATTTATTCATCCACATCGATTGATGTGAATGGAGAAATCTGGTTTGCCAGGGCATACGAGCTAAGTGGGTATGGATGTTGGGCGGAGCTCCTATGTCCTGGCAGACGCCTTTCCCCTCCTTTTTTTTTTTTTTTTTTTTTTCATCCACATTGATTGATGCGAATGAAGAAATCTGTGCCGTTCATTTTTTTTCTTTCAGCCCAGAGGCTGAACGGAAAAAAAAATCTCATTACCTGTATGCTCAATATAAGGAGAATAGCAGAAACTCCTAATGCTGGCCATACATGTAATGATTGCGGAGACCCTCAAATGCCAGGGCAGTACAAACACCCCACAACTGACCCCATTTTGGAAAGAAGACACCCCAAGGTATTTGCTGAGGGGCATTTTGAGTCCATGAAAGATTTAAATTTTTGTCCTAAGTTAGCGGAAAGTGAGACTTTGTGAGAAAAAAAAAAAAAAATCAATTTCCGCTAACTTATGCCAAAAAAAAAAAAATTCTATGAACTTGCCATGCCCCTTATTGAATACCTTGGGGTGTCTTCTTTCCAAAGTGGGGTCACATGTGGGGTATTTATACTGCCCTGGCTTTTTAGGGGCCCTAAAGCGTGAGAAGAAGTCTGGGATCCAAATGTCTAAAAATGCCCTCCTAAAAGGAATTTGGGCACCTTTGCGCATCTAAGCTGCAAAAAAGTGTCACACATCTGGTATCGCCGTACTCAGGAGAAGTTGGAGAATGTGTTTTGGGGTGTCATTTTACATATACCCATGCTGGGTGAGAGAAATATCTTGGTCAAATGCCAACTTTGTATAAAAAATTGGAAAAGTTGCCTTTTGCCAAGATATTTCTCTCACCCAGCATGGGTATATGTAAAATGACACCCCAAAACACATTCCCCAACTTCTCCTGAGTACGGCGATACCAGATGTGTGACACTTTTTTGCAGCCTATGTGGGCAAAGGGGCACACATTCCAAAGTGCACCTTTCGGATTTCACCGGTCATTTTTTACAGATTTTGATTGCAAACTACTTCTCACACATTTGGGCCCCTAAATTGCCAGGGCAGTATAACTACACCACAAGTGACCCCATTTTGGAAAGAAGACACCCCAAAGTATTCCGTGAGGGGCATGGCGAGTTCCTAGAATTTTTTCTTTTTTGTCGCAAGTTAGTGGAATATGAGACTTTGTAAGAAAAAAATAAAAATAAAAAATAATCATCATTTTCCGCTAACTTGTGACAAAAAATAAAAAGTTCTATGAACTCACTATGCCCATCAGCGAATACCTTAGGGTGTCTACTTTCCGAAATGGGGTTATTTGTGGGATTTTTCTACTGTTTGGGCATTGTAGAACCTCAGGAAACATGACAGGTGCTCAGAAAGTCAGAGCTGCTTCAAAAAGCGGAAATTCACATTTTTGTACCATAGTTTGTAAACGCTATAACTTTTACCCAAACCATTTCTTTTTTTTGCCCAAACATTTTTTTTTTTATCAAAGACATGTAGAACTATAAATTTAGCGAAAAATTTATATATGGATGTCGTTTTTTTTGCAAAATTTTACAGCTGAAAATGAAAAATGTCATTTTTTGCAAAAAAATCGTTACATTTTGATTAATAACAAAAAAAGTAAAAATGTCAGCAGCAATAAAATACCACCAAATGAAAGCTCTATTAGTGAGAAGAAAAGGAGGTAAAATTCATTTGGGTGGTAAGTTGCATGACCGAGCGATAAACGGTGAAAGTAGTGTAGTGCAGAAGTGTAAAAAGTGGCCTGGTCATGAAGGGGGTTTTAGCTAGCGGGGTTGAAGTGGTTAAAGGGTTTCTACCACCAGAAATACTGTTATGTAGCTGACTGACATTAGCGATGCGCTAATGTCAGCACTACATAACAGTATGTTTCTAACAGTAGTTCCTGCAGCCGTTTTTGTTAAAAATGTACTTTTATAGATATGCTAATGAGCCTCTAGGTGCTATGTGGGCGTCATTAGCACCTAGAGGGCTCCGTTCACTAACCATTTCAGCCGCCCATCGCGTCCCTCCAGCCCGCCCCGCTCCTGTTGATTGACGTAAAATTTCTCAGTATAGAGTACAAATTCCCGCGCCTGCGCTGTGCGCTTCTGTATTCTCCCGTCGCCGGCTTCCTCACTGCACCTGCGCCAACTACGTTACAATGAGGAAGCCGGCACCAGAAGCGCGGCATTCACTCACTGCGCCGAATACAGAAGCGCACGGCGCAGGAATTGGTACTTGATACTGAGAATTTTCACGTCAATAAACAGGAGTGGGGTGGGCTGGAGGGACGCGATGGGCGGCTGAAATGGTTAGTGAACGGAGCCCTCTAGGTGCTAATGACGCCCACATAGCACCTAGAGGCTCATTAGCATATCTATAAAAGTAAGTTTTTAACAAAAACGGCTGCAGGAACTACTGTTAGAAACGTACTGTTATGTAGTGCTGACATTAGCGCATCGCTAATGTCAGTCAGCTACATAACAGTATTTCTAGTGGTAGAAACCCTTTAATACTAGATCGGCGGGTGTCTGACTCCTGGCACCCCCACCAATTAGCTGTTTGAAGAGAATGCAGCTCTTGTGCATTCTATTTGTTTACCTCTTCCATGAACTGCTTGATTCAGGTCTTTCTACAACATTTCTATTGTATTAAGATCAGGACTTTGACTTGGCCATAGCAAAATGTTACCCGTGTTTGTAGTGAAAACTTAAACTTTATTCTTCTACTAAACCTTTTTATATAAACTTTTAATATGGTGTCCCTAATATATACTAACTATAATATACTTTATTAATCAATTTCTATTTTTACTACACTTTTCCCTGCCTAAAGTGCACCATTCACGGTTCGCTTAAAACTCTGTAAACCGTTGACAGCTCAGTGGTGTATGGATTACGGAGTACACATTTTATCAATGGGGCAGCAGCAGCGCTGTGAGTACAGGCAGGAGCAGCAATGTGCCTGAGTATATCCCTGTACTTTAAATAAAGCAGGTTCCCTACTTATTCCATTGATTGAAAACACCTGACTCTAATTTCAAAATTTCACCTGATCTGTTAATCCTAAAGGTTCACATACTTTTGTCACTCAGACCTGTGATATTGGATAAATAAATGATTAAGTCCAATAGTTTTCACTAATTTCTTTGATTTGGCTGTCTTTATCTAGTTTTGGAAATTGTGTGAAATTTTTATGTAGTTTTAGGCCAAATTTATGCAGAATAAAAAAAGGGGTGTGTAGAGAGAGCGAGAGTTAACTCAAATAAGAAGCAGTCCCCTAGACAGCTTCAATAAAGAAGTTTAAAAGTGGTTCTGACACTGCCAGCTTCTCTTTAAGGCTACTTTCACACTAGCATTCGGGCGGATCCGTTCTGAACGGATCCGCGCATAATAATGCAGACGGAGGCTCCGTTCAGAACGGATCCGTCTGCATTAAAATTGCAAAAAAAAAGCGTGTGAAAATAGCCTCGGACGGATCCGTCCAGACTTTCAATGTAAAGTCAATGGGGGACGGATCTGCTTGAAGATTGAGCCACATTGTGGCATCTTCAAACGGATCCGTCCCCATTGACTTACATTGTAAGTCTGGACGGATCCGCACGGATCCGCACGCCTCCGAACGGCCAGGCGGACACCCGAACGCTGCAAGCAGCGTTCAGCTGTCCGCCTGTCTGTGCGGAGGCGAGCGGAGCGGAGGCTGAACGCCGCCAGACTGATGCAGTCTGAGCGGATCCGCTCCATTCAGACTGCATCAGGGCTGGACGGCTGCGTTCGGGTCCGCTCGTGAGCTCCTTCAAACGGAGCTCACGAGCGGACCAGCGAACGCTAGTGTGAAAGGAGCCTTAGGCTACTTTCACACTAGCGTTCGGGTGTCCGCTCGTGAGCTCCGTTTGAAGGGGCTCACGAGCGGACCCGAACGCAGCCGTCCAGCCCTGATGCAGTCTGAATGGAGCGGATCCGCTCAGACTGCATCAGTCTGGCGGCGTTCAGCCTCCGCTCCGCTCGCCTCCGCACGGACAGGCGGACAGCTGAACGCTGCTTGCAGCGTTCGGGTGTCCGCCTGGCCGTGCGGATCCGTGCGGATCCGTCCAGACTTACAATGTAAGTCAATGGGGACGGATCCGTTTGAAGATGCCACAATGTGGCTCAATCTTCAAGCGGATCCGTCCCCCATTGACTTTACATTGAAAGTCTGGACGGATCCGTCCGAGGCTATTTTCACACTTAGCTTTTTTTTTGCCATTTTAATGCAGACGGATCCGTTCTGAACGGAGCCTCCGTCTGCATTATTATGAGCGGATCCGTTCAGAACGGATCCGCCCGAACGCTAGTGTGAAAGTAGCCTAACTGTGCCCAAAGTTAAATAGGATTGCTTACCAGATTCTGCAGCAGTTGTTCTGTCTTAATTTCATGTTTTCTGTACTGAGCTATTGGCATTCTTTTTTTAACCTGAACTCCATGAGTGACGCCAAATCCCATAACTTTTGGGTAATGCCTGGCCCTGTCACCCAATTCACAAGCAAAGTTTCAGTCCCAAGTCTTAAATGGTTCCTTGAAGGGACTGCAGTGTCACTTGTGCATTGAGTAAATAAAAGCATTTTTTTATTAAAGCTCTCATGAGTGCTGCTTTTTTGTTATACAGTGGCAAAGTTTGAAGTCTAACCTTCTTTGAGGCTAGCGCCCTCTTCCCTTTCTGGATTTTTGGCTTTAGCTGTGCTGCTCCACCCTTGAAACATGTTATATGTTTAGAACAAGTATCTGGTGTATGTTATGTGTAATTTTTTTTTTTTTTTAAGCTACAGTTTTCTTTACTAAAATACTGTGTAGCACTACAGTTAGCATCAGTCAGTTCTCATTCAGTGAGCAGGTTTCCCCAAGAAGGCACCCCAGGACAACAGTTGAGGTAACCATGAAACAGTGATTCCATGTGGACCCAAACCTCTGAGAATTATCAACCTCAGATTGCTGATTTCGTGAGCAGCTCAGGAATCCAGTTTGAAAGTGGAGGACTCACAGAAGTCAACTTTTTTTTTTTTTTTTAAAGTATCTTTCTCTGCAGATTTTAAAATATTTAATAGTGGTCCAAATTAACTTATATGCCCCGCTATTTGTTGGCCAAACCCTACCCATAATATGCTTGGTGAACCCCCATAGCACAGAGATTACATCAGCAGAAATGGTTTGGAGCCCTTTGACACATATGGGCCTAAGAAAGCCAAACATTAGTTAGCATTGGAGTGTTGATTCTTTTTGTACAACCCACCAATTTACTATATGGCCATGACTTAAACATGCTTTGAAGGTTTTTTTATTCAGGCAGAACTCCCCAGTGTGTCCCGACCTGCAGAGGGAAGCATAGTAATCAGCTTCCTGTCGGTCTCTGGTCCCTACACATCAAGATCTGGTTTGACGCCTGCTGCAGCCAGTAACTGGCAGCAGCCATTATGTACCCCTTGCATTATGTAACCCGTGTGACGCAAGGGGTATGCGTCACTGCTTCAGCCAGTGATTGGCTGCAGTGACCATCAAACCAGATGGGGATTGGAGGTCTGGCCACGTGGGGAGGGGGTCTGCATGAATGGCCCTGAAGATATATAAAAAAATAAAAAAAATAAAAAAAACTTTAAAGATTTAGCATTATAAAGTTAATGCACAGTCTGTCTTGAGATGCCCCGATATTTGACTGATTAAAAATCAGGCCAGTTCTTAACCATTTTAACAACCAAATTGGCCCAAGCATATCTCCCCTAAAAATATTTATGTAGATTAAGCCTTTACATTTACACAGTAAATGACAGCAGGATTGAACCACCAGAATTTCCCTTCCTTAGTGGGAAAATAGTGTTGGATTTGGTTCACCAATTGACAAGATGGGTAACTTATATACCAGCATTCTATTCTTCGGGTGCCTCAGATCCAGAGGAACTTGGGAACACAGCTTGCACACCCATTCAGAAAGGTGAAAGCATGGCACTAAGTAGTGATGACATTTGTTGGTCTAGCTAAAGTACAAGAGTGATGGCTTTTTCCTGACCACGTTGTACGGTAACAGCAGCATCTTATGATGTGCAGGTCAAACAGGGTCATTCCTTTTACTTTCAATAGCTGGTCATCAAGGCTTTAATATTTAAACACCAGGAAGGCTGGCCAAGTTCTTATGATGGTGCCCGTATTGTACAAGGTCAACATTACCCTATAGAAGTTCCCCACTCTGGGAAGCAGGTGAGAACACAGAAAAGGTCCAAAGTGTGCTGCCAAATGTAAATACAAAAATAAACCATTTATCAGTGTGACAAAAAAATCTGGACTGTATAAAAAATGTATGAATATTAATTTTACCATTTATGTAACCTGCCATGCCACCTTATTTCCTCACCTACTCCACACAGCTTAGATATGCCCCCACAATGGCATCTGTTCTTGGGGGGGCATTGCCCAATTCTGATAAATTCTATGAAATTCTGTGGGGGTCAGCAAGTTTGTAATACCTCTAGATTAATTCCTTGAGGAATGGAGTTTCGAAAATTGGGTCTTATGTGGGTTAGTACCGTATTTTTCACTCTAAGACGCACTGGCCCATAACACGCACCTAGGTTTTAGAGGAGGACAATAAGAGAAAAATATTTTTCATTAGTCGTCAGATCAGCAATCGGACCTCAGCTCACGGCCCCAATCAGACCCCCAATGTTAACAAGACCCCAATCAGACCTTAGATCAGAGCCCAATATAAAGAACCCCCCCCCCCCCATTCAGACTTCAGATGAGACCCCATGGCTCATATCAGCCCCCTGCTATAACTCACAGCCCCCAGCTCTGTGTGAGCAGCCCCCAGCCTCAGATTACAAAATAAACCACTTGCCTCTCCTGCTCCTGGACGCGGCTGATCCTCACTGCCTGCGCTCTCTTCCTCCTCTGTTGGCTGTGCTGTGAACCGGCGCGCACACACAGCGTGAGGTAACAGAGCGCCCTCATGCTGTGCGCAGCCACTGTACAGCCGACTACCAGGAAGTCTACTTCAAGTTTGGATCATTTTATGAATGCCATTTTATTTTTTGGGGACATTTGAAAGATTAGAAGTTTAGAAGCAAATCTAGAAAATTTTCTGAATTTCTAAAACACACTTTTTCAGGACCAGTTCAGGTCTGAAGTCACTTTGTTAAGCTTACATAATAGAAACCACCCAAAATGACCCCATTTTACAAACTACATCCCTCAAGGTATTTAAAACTGATTTTACAAACTTTGTTTACCCTTTAGGTGTTCCACAAGAATTAATGGGAAAATAGAGATAAAATTTCACTTGTTTGGCAGATTTTCCATTTGAATCAATTTTTTCCAGTTACAAAGCAAGGGTTAACAATCAAACAAAACAATATTTATGGCCCTGATTCTGTAGTACAGAAACACCCCATATGTGGTCATCAACTGCTGTACGGGCACACGGCGGGGCACAGAAGGAAAGGAATGCCATACGGTTTTTGGAAGGCAGATTTTGCTGGACTGTTTTTTTGACACCATGTCCCATTTGAAGCCCCCCTGATGCACCCCTAGAGTAGAAACTCCAAAAGAAGTGACCCCATTTTTGTTGGTACTATTTTAGGGTACGTATGATTTTTGGTTGCTTTATATTGCACTTTTTGTGAGGCAAGGTAACAAGAAATAGCTGTTTTTGGCACAGTTTTTATTTTTGGTTATTTACAACATAGATCATGTGGTATTTTTATAGAGCAGGTTGTCATGGACACAACAATACCAAATAGGACTACTTTTTGGGGTTGGTTGTTTCAGTTTTACATAACAAAGAATAAAAAAAAAAAGATTCTCCACATTCCGAAAACCATTGTTTTATTTATTTTTTGGGCAACTGTCTTGTGTAGGGGCTAATTTTTTTCGGGATGAGATGACTGGCACTATTTTGGGGTGCGTATGACTTTTTGATCGCTTGCTATCACACTTTTTGTGATGTATTGTCACAAAAAATGGCTTTTTACACTGTTTATATTTTTACGGTATTCACCTGAGAGGTCATCTAATATTTTTATAGAGCAGGTTATTACGGACGTGGCAATACCTAATATGTATACTTTAAGTTATACACTATCATTTTTGAAACAAACAAAAAAATCATGACTTTAAGGCCTAGTTCACACGACCATATGGCTTTTATTGTTTTTTGCGGTCCGTTTTTCACAGATCCGTTGTTCCGTTTTTGAGTTCCGTTGTGTTTCCGATTCTGTTCCGTTTTTCCGTATGGCATATACAGTAATTACATAGAAAAAATTGGGCTGAGCATAACATTTTCAATAGATGGTTCAGAAAAAACGAAACGGAAGACATACGGATGCATTTCCGTATGTGTTCCTTTTTTTTGCGGACCCATTGACTTGAATAGACACGACCTGTGATTTACGGCCAAATATAGGACAAGCTCTATCTTTCAACGGAACGGAAATACGGAAACGGAATGCATACGGAACACATTCCGCTTTTTTTGTGGAACCATTGAAATGAATGGTTCCGTATACGGAACACAAACGGCCCATACCCTCGCAAAAAAAACGTTTGTGTGAACTAGGCCTAATGTCTCTAGTCTGAGAGCCATTTTATTTTTTTATTTTTTGGCCCATTGTCCTATGTAGGGGCTAATTTTTTTTGTGGGATGAGATGGCGGTTTGATCGGTACTATTTTGGGAGGCATATAACTTTTTGATCGCTTGCTATTGCACTTTTTGTGAGGTGACAAAAATTGCTATTTTTTTTTTTTTTTTCGCTATTTACCTGAGGGATTAGGTCACATGATATTTTTATAGCACCCGCCCCCTCCTCCCGCACCGGCAAGGCAGGAGGCTAAACCCAGAGGGCAGAGAACCAGCAAGCCCCATTCTTCAGAGCCCCTGATGGTAGGGATAAACTTGGCTGAGGGCTCACTGGTCGCCCCTACAGGATGATTCCGGTACACTTGGCTGCTACCTGCAGAGAGCCATGCTGGTGCAAGCACCAGCAGAACAGACAACAGGAGGACTGGAACCCAAACAAACTCAAGACATGGAGCAGACAACAGGAACCAACACACAAGCGGATGCCTGGACTCCATGCGGAACGGAAGCATGGTGGTCACAGGCAGAGCTACACGCAGACTAGATATCCTCCCTTCGGAGAACCCAGAAGCCCTCTCGCGAAGGCAGGACATACACAGGACAGGAACAGAAGCAGTTAGGCACTGCAAGGCTTTCTGAAGCAGTTGGGCACTGCCAGGCTATACATAGAACAGACATATTCAAGACACAGAATGGGTACAGAAAATCCAACAAAGCATGGACAAGGATATAACCACAACGCTTTAATTGGCAACACCACACAGAAGGACAGATGGCAAAACTCCCTGGGTCAGCAGCAAGGGGCTACACCCAGCAAGGCACAAGAGAACTGAGCCCAAGCCCCATAGCTCACAGGTATAAATAGCTGCAATAAGGAGGGCACCTGATAAGCCCCAGCCCACAAGAACCAGGAGTAATCAGAAGCATAATCTATGCAATTACAAGTGTCAATTCACACCAGTCACAGAATGCTTTTAAGGCTTTGTTCACAAAGTTGGTGCAGGGTTTTTTTTTTTTGCTTTTTTTTTTTTTTTTTTTTTTTTTTTTTTTTTTAATACTAAACGCTATATAAACAGCTTTTGTTTATTTATTATTTTCATACAGCATGCATTTTTAAAGCTTTTTTTATTTTAATGGCTTTTTTTTCCAAAACCAGTATGGATGGCACCTTTTTTAGGGTGTTTTTTTTTCCACATTAGAGAAGATAGAAAAAGTCCTTTTAACTCCTTAAGGACTCAGCCCTATTTCACCTTAAGGATTTGGCCATTTTTTGCAAATCTGACCAGTGTCACTTTAAGTGCTGATAACTTTAAAATGCTTTCTCACCCAGGCCGTTCTGAGATAGTTTTTTCGTCACATATTGTACTTCATGACACTGCTAAAATTGGGTCAAAAAAGTAAAAATCTTTGCATAAAAAAACTAATTTACCAAAAATGTGAAAAAAAAATGCAAATTTCCAAGTTTCAATTTCTCTACTTCTATAATACATAGTAATACCTACAAAAATAGTTATTACTTTACACTCCCCATATGTCTACTTCATGTTCGGATCATTTTGGGAATGATATTTTATTTTTTGGGGATGTTACAAGGCTTAGAAGTTTAGAAGCAAATCTTGAAATTTTTCAGAAATTTTCAAAAACCCAATTTTTAGGGACCAGTTCAGGTCTGAAGTCACTTTGCAAGGCTTGCATAATAGAAACCACCCAAAAATGACCCCATTCTATAAACTACACCCCTCAAGGTATTCAAAACTGATTTTACAAACTTTGTTAACCCTTTGTGTTCCACAAGAATTAATGGAAAATAGATACAATTTCAAAATTTTTACTTTTTTGGCAGATTTTCAATTTCAATTTTTTTCCAGTTACAAAGCAAGGGTTCACAGCCAAACCAAACTCAATATTTATGGCACTGATTCTGTAGTTTACAGAAACACCCCATATGTGGTCGTAAACTACTGTACGGACACATGGCAGGGCGCAGAAGGAAAGGAAAGCCATACGGTTTTTGGAAGGCAGGTTTTGCTAGACTGGTTTTTTTGACACCATGTCCCATTTGAAGCCCCCCGATGCACCCCTAGAGTAGATACTCCATAAAAGTGACCCCATATAAGAAACTACACCCCTCGAGGTATTCAAAACAGATTTTACAAACTTAGTTAATCCTTTAGGTGTTCCACAAGAGTTATTGGCAAATGGAGATGAAATTTCAGAATTTTTTTCATTTTTGGCAAATTTTCCATTTTAATCAATTTTTCCCAGTAACAAAGCAAGGGTAAGAGCCAAACAAAACACAATATTTATGGCCCTGATTCTGTAGTTTACAGAAACACCCCATATGTGGTTGTAAACAGCTGTACGGGCACACTGCAGGGCACACTGCAGGGCACAGAAGGAAAAGAATGCCATACGGTTTTTGGAAGGCAGATTTTGCTGGACTGTTTTTTTGACACCATGTCCCATTTGAAGCCCCCCTGATGCACCCCTAGAGTAGAAACTCACAAAAAAATTGCTCCATTTTAGAAACTACGGGATAGGGTGGCAGTATTGTTGGCACTAGTTTAGGGTACATAAGATTTTTGTTTGCTCTATATTACACTTTTTGTGAGGCAAGATGACAAGAAATAGCTGCTTTGGCACTGTTATTTTTTTGTTATTTACAACATTCATCTGACAGGTTAGATCATGGGATATTTTTATAGACCAGGTTGTCACAGATGCGGCGATACCTAATATGTATACTTTTTTTTTTATTTATGTAAGTTTTACACAATGATTTCTTTTTTGAAGCAAAAAAAACATGTTTTAGTGTTTCCATAGTCTGAGAGTCATATTTTTTTTCAGTTTTTGGGCGATTATATTGGGTAGGGTATGATTTTTGCAGGATGAGAACTGTTTTATTGGCACTATTTTTGGGTGTGTGTGACTTTTTGATCGCTTGCCATTACACTTTTTGTGATGTAAGTTGACAAAAAGATGGTTTATTTAGCACAGTTTTTATTTTAAATTATTTACAATGTTCATCTGAGGGGTTAGGTCATGTGATATTTTTATAGAGCCGGTCGATACGAACACGGCGATACCAAATATGTATACTTTATTATGTAAGTTTTACACAATAACAGCTTTTTTAAAACAAAAAGTTTGTCTCCCTATTCTGAGCCATAGTTTTTTTATTTTTTGGGTGATTGTCTCAGGTAGGGCTCGTTTTTTGCGGGATGAGGTGATGGTTAGATTGGTACTATTTTAGTGGGCAAGCGCCTTTTTGATCGCTTGCTGTTGTACTTTTTGTGATGTAAGGTGACAAAAGTTTAGTTTTTTTTGTTACGGTGTTCATCTTAGGGGTTAGGTCATGTAAAAAATTTATAGAGCCGGTCGATACCGACGTGGCGATACCTAATATATGTATACTTTTATTTTTTTTTTATTTTTTTTTAATCCCCCTATTTTTTAACTTTATTTGGGGAAAATGACTTCCTGGTTCTCACAGGCTCTTCACCAGAAGGCAGCACAATGCCTTCCTTAGTAATCGCGCTGCCTTCCATGCCATCGGGTCCCCCCCACAGCCCCATGGGGACCCGATGGCACAGCCTACTACCGCCGCCCGCACAATAAAAAGCCACAAACCGCCCCCCCCCCCCCGTGCATTTAGCCGTGATGCCTGCTCAATGATTTGAGAATGCACTGTGTTCCGATCACCGGACGGCGGTGATCGTCCTCTATAGTTCCGTACCTGTAAGTCATGGGTCCTTAAGGACTCGGGAAACATGCCGTACCGGTATGTCATGCATCCCTAAGGGGTTAAAAAGCCATAGTTTCAACATGCCTTTAAAATGTCACATAAAATTCCACCAAATTGAAAAAATGGGCAGTAGAGAAAAAAAATGCTTGCATGTCCCGTATTTAATTCTCCACGACCGCATTACCATGAGAGATGGCCTTTCTCCAACCAGATGGGGAGAGGTTATTCCTCATGGCAGTGCTATGAGGTCTGCTCTGGTTTAGGCAGATTAGACTGAAGATTATTCATTTGTGTATTTGCCTTTCTATAGGCATCACATGAAGGCAGCAGCAGCCCAACTACTATTTGGGTACCTGTGGTCTGATCGATCTGACAGTGTCCTCAGCCATCGCAAAGCTGTTGCAGTTTCCACCTGTAGGTGCGCACCAGCAGGGGGAATCCATGATCCTGACCAGACACTCGTGGAGTCCCTCCAGTCACATGTCACATCCCTCCGCTATCCAATAGGTTTGGCTCTAGCGGATGACATCATAGGGGGTCCTCAGGAGACTGGCCACACATCTGACGAGTCCGTGAAGGGGACGGAGCTACAATCGGTGCGCGGATCAAGGTGGAAGTCGCACGCTGATCTGGGGACTGTAAGTACAAATATAAATTGCTGTAGTATCTATTTTCATAACTGCCCCAAAAATGACTGACTTTAATGTTTTTTTTTGTTTTTACGTTTCTAATTTATTATCTAATTCCAATTTCAGTTCCTTCTCTATCTCCCCTGTATGTGTGTTGAGGTGATAGACAGCTCATATAAGTCAAAAGCACCACATAGTTAGGAAGTGTGCAATTTGTTCTTTGACATTATCAGGCTCTTCTATGAGTTAGATTTGCCAGAAATGTTCTGGTAAAGATATTGTCTCTGTTCTGAAAGATTAATTGAGGGATGTTTTTAAGCAAGAAATGTGTTATGCTTTATCTGGTAGTGTTATTTTTGAACCAATTATCAGAAATTCAAGATGGAGACAATAAAGGCCACCATAAATCTGTTTAATTTCATGGCCTCTCTGGGTCTCAAGGATGTCTACAGGGGCGTACTGGCCATAGACCCTATAAGGAAATTTCCCGGTGGGCCGATGCCCAGAGGGCCACCTAAACCCTCCTCTTGGCCAAAAGCCAGGCATATAAAGACCTGATGCTCTCAGCATTAATTAATTTAGGCAGTATTTTGTTCTGCACTGTGGTATCTCGGGCCACTTTTTTAGTTTTTTTCCAGGGCCACTTTATGTTCCCAGTCCGCCCCTGGATGCCTATTACCATATTCCAGTCCAGCAGATCAAAAATTTCTAAAGCTTTGTGGTTTATCTAAAAAATCCTTCACCATTTTCAATTTAAGCTCCTTCCATTTGGAATCACTGAGTGGTAGCTCACTTACAGAGACAAAATGTGATAGTAATCCCTTGCCTAGACGACCTGTTAATAGTGAGGCATTCTGCCGGGTGTCTAGAAAAAAAAGTCTGACATGTCAACTACTTTATCGTTTGGGGTGGATTATAAATTGGGAGATGTCCAGTCCCTTAACTACCCCAAAAAATAATCTTCTTGGGGTCCTACTGGACTCTACCCATCTGAAGACCCTGTTACCACCTCAGAAGAAGCAAGGTGTCAGACTTTGTAGTTCTGCCATTCTGTATGGTCAGAGGCTATGACTGTTTGGTTCTCTGACTGACTGCCTGTATTCCTGCAGTCAGATGGCCCCAGTGTCATTCTCGGGTAGCTCAATGGTGACTACTAGAGAATTGGAACAGAGTTCCTTAGAGAATTTTAATTTTTTTTTTATAATAAAAAAAAATCCATCAACCACAGTCAGTTGAAAAAAAATGCCTTCTTCGGTGGATCACCTTCAAAAAGGAGTTCCCTGGGGCTTCAAAGACCTAACAATAACTACGGATGTAAATCTTTGGGGCTGGGGAGCGCATTGCTCGCTGCTGTCTTTCCAGGGACAAAGGTCAACATTACAGACCAAACTCTCCAAGTTGCAGAGGGCTCTTAGCAATATAGGAGGCACTCAAAATGCTGTCTGTGAACTTAGTGGGGAAAGATGTGCAAAAAACAGACAACACAACGGTTGTAGCGTATCTGAATTTATAATGAGGAACAAGAAGTCCAGTATTAAGCAGTGTGACAAAGGAAATTTTCTCATTGGCAAAAAAACATGAGTTTGCTATCTGCAGTGCATCTAAGGGGTCACCTAAATATTACAGCAGACTAACTAAGCAGGGTCCAACTTAAGTCAGGAGATTGGAGTCTAAATAGCAAAGTATTCACCCAGATCTCTGCAAGATGGGGGAGATCCCCTGATCTGTTTGCCTCTGCTCAAAATACAAAGCTTCCAAAATACTTTTCTCTGAATCCCAAATATGGTAATGTAGGGTTGGATGCACTGGTTTAGAAGTGGGATTTCCCCCTAGCATATCAATTTGCTCCCTTGCCTTTTAATACCGAGGGTTTTAAAAAAAGAGGAGAGGGTACATGTGATTCTAGTAGCCCCTCTATGGCTGAAGAAAGCCTGGTTTTCCCTATTCTGTGAGTTCTTCCCTGGCAGGCAGATCTCCTAAAGCAGGAACCAGTTTTTCATCCCTCAAGTAGAAAATCTACATTTAACAGCTTGGAATCTGAAAGGCTGACTTTAAAATCCAAGGGCCTTTCAGATTCTGTGATTAATACAATGGTAGCCAGTAGAAAAGAATCTACATCTAAGATCTATTCTGAAATATGGAAGAAATTCCATTCATGGTGTCAAGATTCCCATAATTTTCCATTCAGTCTGTATTAGGGTCCCTTCAGACAGGATTCGAAAAAAGTCTGTAGCCTAATACCCTAAGAGTCCATATTTCCGCCTTGAGCTCAGTTTTTGACACAAATTGCTGATCATCCTTGGATTGTTAGACAAGAGGAGGTCAATGTTCCTTCATTCTGTGAAAATCCAAAGGAGAGAAAAAAATATTATACCTTAGATGTAAGGCTACTTTCACACTCTAGTTTTGGGCAGATTCGTCATGGATCTCCAAAAACTGATCCGTTACAATAATACAACCGCATGCATCAATCATGAACGGATCTGTTTGTATTATCTGTAATATGGCCAAGACGGATCAGTCATGAACTCCATTGAAAGTCAATGGGAGACGGATCCGTTTTCGAATGTCAGAGAAAACTGATCTGTCCCCATTGACTTGCATTGTGGGCCAGGATGGATCCGTTTTGGCTCAGTTTTGTCAAGCGGACAGCAAAACGCTGCAGGCATTCCATTCAGAATGCATTAGGGCAAAACTGATCTGTTTTGGACCGATTGTGAGAGCCCATGACGGATCTCACAAATGGAAAGCCATAACGCGACTGTGAAAGTAGCCCAAGACATATTATTCTACAATATCTAGAATCCACCTGACAATCTGACTATTTGTTCATTCAATTTCGGGGGCCAAATAAGTGTCTAAAGGCAACAAAAAACTTGAATGCAAGATGGATCAGAATGTTGATTGCTGAACCATATAAAAGTGTCAGATAAAGAACCTCCTAGTTTTCTCAAAGAGCAATCCACTAGATCAGGCATGACATCCTGGGCAGAAAAAGCGGAAGCGTCCATTGAACAAATCTGCAGGGCCGCCAGTTGGGCTAGCCCTCATACGCTTATAAGACAGAGGGTTTTTTAGCCCCCAAAAAAGGGGGGAACCTAAAACTAAATACACCACACAAAAAAAAACACAGAAGTGCTGAAAACTGCCACTAAAACCTGTGATATTAAAACTAGTTTGCGTGTCTTGACTGTCTTACAAGCAGAACAATTCTAAGTTTGAAAGTTATGAATTTTTCTGTACATTTTGGGATTTTTTTATAAATGAGCACAAAATATGCTGACTAAATTTTACCAATTGCATTTCCTGAATAAATAAGCTCAGAATCACTTGGATAAGTAAAAGCATTCCAAAGTTATTACCAGATATATTCACATGTCAAATTGGAAAAATGAGGCTGTGTAAAATAGTGCAATTGTGTCTATGTAAATAAGGATAAATGCCTCATGGGCTACTCCGTGTACTTTGAACAACTTTTCAGTAGTTATCAGGAACATATAACAATGATAACATTATTTTATAGCTCTACCACCACCAGAAACGCAGTAGTGTGGAGCTAATTTGACTGACCGTTTCTTCATAACCCATGTTAATTGAAACCTACATAACTAGCAACATCCTTATAAGAAGGTTGAATTTTATAGTGCCAAGTACAGAATTTAGTTTGCATGTCTGAAAATGACACCAAATTTCCATTGGTCAAACACAGCTGCAAACACCAAGGTTATAATCACGGCCACACAAACACTCACCAAGCCTACATTATGCCTCACTGCTAGAACACAAGGGTCATTAGTGGCTGATTACTCACTGCAGTGTTCAATTAAGCTCATTGAAAGCTTCCACCTGAATTTACTCTGATTTAAGACCATTTCAGGCTAATGGGTGATATTTAATGTTCTCTCAAATAAAACCTGGTTATTTATGATTTAGATCAGGGATCAGCAACTTTGGGCACTCCAGCTGTTTTCAAACTACATTTCTGCTATTTATTCAGTCAAAATTGTTATTTTTCTTTAAATGGAATCAAATGTGACACCAGATATGAATGGCGCTGAAGTGACACATGCACTGGCACTGGGCCTTAGACACACACGCGCGCGCACGCACGTATAGCTGACTGCTATTTATTCAGTCAAATTTTTATTTTTTTCTTTAAATGGAATCGAATGTGACACCAGATAGGAGTTGCGCTGGTGACACTATGCACTTGCAGGGCTGTGAGCCTGACGCACACGCTGGCAGGCAGGCAACTGTAATTTGATTACACAGGAAAAAAAAAAAAGCAGACTGATGTTCTAGCCCTAAAAAGGGCTTTTTGGGGTGCTATCCTTACAGCAGAGATCAGATGAGTCTTTCAGGACTGGAGTGGACACTGAAAACACTAGCCTAGCTATCGATTTCCCTATTAAATCAGCAGCAGCTACACTGTCCCTTCTCTCACTAAGAATGCAGCTTCCTAATGAATCTAAAATGGATGCTGTCCAGGAGGTGGGAGGGTCTGGGAGGGAGGGTCTGCTGCTGATTGGCTGGAATGTGTCTGCTGACTGTGAGGTACAGGGTCAAAGTTTATTCAATGATGGATAGGGGGAGGACCGAACATCTCATATGTTCGCCCGCCATGGCAAACGCGAACAAGCTATGTTCGCCGGCGAATAGTTTGGGACATCTCTATTCTTTACTGTAAAAGCAGTGAAACTATGAAACTCTGCCTGAGGAGGTGGTGATAAGTGGCAGGTTCTATATTCGAATTAGCAACTTTTCAGAAATATTTTGTAGAATATTAATCATATATTCGAGATTATTTTATTAAATGTGAAAAATCTGCAATGTTAAAATCACGCAATCCAAATTCGTAACTCGAAATACAGGCGTGGGTCACTTTGGCTACATTTTTCAAGCTGCTAGAAGTTTCATGAGTTTCTCCTGAGACTGGAGAAAATGGTTGGCATGGCAGAACATTACAATAGCTTTTATATGCAGATAGTCAAGTGCTCGCGATTGCGCTAATCGGCAGTGATTAGAATATTTTTTTCGCACTACGTGCAACTTCTAATTTTAGCAGGTCTGACTACAGATTACTGATTGGTGCACTAAGTATTGTTGTGAACTTGACATTGCTTCCTTCTCATTGGCCCACAAGCAAGAAACTGATAGGAATTGTGTTCGGATGGAAAAAATGCTGAATATTCGATATAACGAATATATAGCACTATATAAATATTCGCAAACTCTCAGTGGCGATATTTGCAATAAAAATTTGCTATTAGAATATTCGTGCTCAACACTAGTGGTGAAGGTGAATTCACTAAAAGAGTTCGAGGGGCCTGGATGCATTTCTTGAATACAAAGTTACTAGAATTCTAGAGAACGGCCATTTTGTCTTCCCCTACATCAACTTTGCAGGATAACAGGCTGAACTGGATGTATGTCTTTTTTTTTCAGCCTTACAAATTATGCTATTATGATAAACTGTACAGTCCTATAACTCCCCGTATACAATTTTCCCCTTTACAATCCTAACCCACTAGGAATATTGGTTTTAACAACTGCAAAACTGACAACAAGTCAACATGCATTGAACAAGAAGCACTTGCATTACTATAGTGACACAAACCTGACATAAGATAAAAACATTTAAAATCCCCACAGAAGAATCTTTGAGGTGTGAGGTGGAGCCATGTTTTCAGCCTGGTGTTGGATCTCACTTGTGGTTCAGTACATCCGGTATCTTTGTCCACTTGGACTGTGTATCAGTACTCTATCAGTTAATTGGCTCATTTGTTCTATTAACTGTATCAATGTAATTTTATTTTGTTTATTTTTGTAACTGTTTTCCTGGAATCTGTAATATCGGATATCCGCCTCCCTCCTCCGTCAGCTATTTTTAAATGCTTTTCACTTATGTCTTCTATAAAAGGGGTTACACCAAGGTGTTAACTTGTCCCCTACACACAGGACAAAGGTTAAGCATCTGCTCAGTGAAGGTACGACTGCTGGGACTCGTCAATCATTAGAACAGGCGTCCTGTGTGTAGATATGAATGGAGCGGCAGGTCGACCATGCACACTGCCAGTCCATTCATTCTCTATGGGACTTATGGAGATACGTTTATATATTGTGAAACATGAATAGTAAAAAATAACTTTATGGTTTCTATGTTAAAAGGGTTATCCATCTTTGTTACAAAAAGTTATGGCCCCTTTCACACGAGCGAGCATTCCGCGTGGGTGAAATGTGTGATGCGAACACATTGCACCCGCACTGAATCCGGACCCATTCTTTTCGATGGGGCTGTGCACATGAGCGTTATCACAGCATGTTCTATATTCTGCCTTTTTCAGGCAACGCTGGCCCCATAGAAGTGAATAGGGCAGCGCGAAAATCGCATCCGCGAGCAAGTGCGGATGTGATGCGCTTTTCATGGATGTTTGCAAAGAGATATTTGTATACCTTCTTTTTTTAGTTTTTTTTTAATCACACGCGTGTAAAACGCATTAAATCTCATTGCACCTGCACGATAAAAACGGAACAACTGAACACTATTGCATACAAAATAGATTCAACTTGCTTGAAAAATTGCACATTTTTCACTGAACGCATTCGCAGTGTATCCAGACCTGATCCGCTCATGCTAGTCTGTAAGGGGCCTTACAGGCTTGGTCATTAGGGTTTAAACTTAGATTACAATGTTATTTTGACACACAAATACAAATTTACGAATTTCTCATTTTTATTAATCCTATTTGATTTCTCTTTCAGGATTAGTGACAGACTACAGGGTAAGCAATTTACTAGACTTTCCTCCTAAAGTTTTACTTACCTGAACAGAATCACTTTGCTTTCTTTACAATGGTTCATTCATAGTTAAGCAAAATCGTTATATACCTCATATCTACACATCTACACGCATCCATGGTGCAGGCCCTGAGTGGAAGGTGCGTAATACAAGGATTCTGTCGTTCACGTGAATCCCTGTCATGTCATCTACAGTCCATTAGTGTATTTCGCCTGCAGGAAATTTATACAATTCAATAGCTAATATTTACAGTAAAATGAAACCTCACAATAGAAAATGTAAATGCATGGGTTCTCAGTTTATTTGTGAAATATCTATGCACATATAAATTCAGTGACTTTTTCTATTCCATGTAGATATACGATCAGATAGCTATTATAATAGGATGCAGGGTCAGAATCTCAACACTAGGGGCATACACTATTAGTATCAAGGCTCCATGGCAACAAGGGTCTCCATTTTTCCTAGCATACTGGTTCAGTGAAAACATTAAAGGGGTTGTCTGGGATTGGGGACATTGCTGTAAGAGAACACCAAGCATATAAATATTACATACAGTCCTGTCGTACCTTTGCAAGACTTTTCTGATGCCCCGTTTTCTTGTTCTAAATTCTCTGCCGGAAGTGCCACTTTTCAAAGATTCAGTGACGTACTGGGTCCCTTTATGCAGAGCGAAGCCTCGGCTTTCGCTTCTCAGGGAGCCCGGTGACGTCACCGCCAGCCTCAGTTATTATGCAGAGCGCACTGAGGGGCGGAAACTAGGCGGCAACACGTTGCGCCAAGCCACGCCCCTCTGGTCCGGGGACTTCACCAGGCAGGGAGTATTCTTAGCAAGGATGGAGGGACTGAGCAAGGAGGCGCTTAGGGGCGTGACTAAGAGGGAGGAATGGTTGCGGCATATGAATTAGGGGGACGGCTGCACGAAGGAAACAAGGCGATGCTGCGCTGGAAGTTACCGCACACAAACATAGAGGTAAACAATCAGTGGGGGACTGTAGGAGCCCAGCTGAAGTGTAAAAATACCTAAAAACATCTGGGGGGACTTTCAATCAACTATTAATAGTGCTTTAACTGTTTTTTAAAAACAATCTTGATCCCGGACAACCCCTTTAAATATTTTTTATTTGACTATGTGACCATTGTTAGACTCTTAAGTAAGGTTTGATTGGTACCATTTTGGGGCACATGACTTTTTGATCGCTTGGCATTACACATTTTGTTGCAATAACAGCCCACCTGACGCTGCCATACACACAGGCGGCGCCCACCTGATGCTGACACACACACACAGGCGGCGCCCACCTGACGCTGACACACACACAGGCGGCGCCCACCTGACGCTGACACACACACACAGGCGGCGCCCACCTGACGCTGACACACACACACAGGCGGCGCCCACCTGACGCTGACACACACACACAGGCGGCGCCCACCTGACGCTGACACACACACACAGGCGGCGCCCACCTGACGCTGACACACACACACAGGCGGCGCCCACCTGACGCTGACACACACACACAGGCGGCGCCCACCTGACGCTGACACACACACACAGGCGGCGCCCACCTGACGCTGACACACACACACAGGCGGCGCCCACCTGACGCTGACACACACACAGGCGGCGCCCACCTGACGCTGACACACACACACAGGCGGCGCCCACCTGACGCTGACACACACACACAGGCGGCGCCCACCTGACGCTGACACACACACACAGGCGGCGCCCACCTGACGCTGACACACACACACAGGCGGCGCCCACCTGACGCTGACACACACACACAGGCGGCGTCCACCTGACGCTGACACACACACACAGGCGGCGTCCACCTGACGCTGACACACACACACAGGCGGCGTCCACCTGACGCTGACACACACACACAGGCGGCGCCCACCTGACGCTGACACACACACACAGGCGGCGCCCACCTGACGCTGACACACACACACAGGCGGCGCCCACCTGACGCTGACACACACACACAGGCGGCGCCCCTGACGCTGACACACAGCTGACGCTGACACACACACACAGGCGGCGCCCACCTGACGCTGACACACACACACAGGCGGCGCCCACCTGACGCTGACACACACACACAGGCGGCGCCCACCTGACGCTGACACACACACACAGGCGGCGCCCACCTGACGCTGACACACACACACAGGCGGCGCCCACCTGACGCTGACACACACACACAGGCGGCGCCCACCTGACGCTGACACACACACACACAGGCGGCGCCCACCTGACGCTGACACACACACACACAGGCGGCGCCCACCTGACGCTGACACACACACACACAGGCGGCGCCCACCTGACGCTGACACACACACACACAGGCGGCGCCCACCTGACGCTGACACACACACACACAGGCGGCGCCCACCTGACGCTGACACACACACACACAGGCGGCGCCCACCTGACGCTGACACACACACACACAGGCGGCGCCCACCTGACGCTGACACACACACACACAGGCGGCGCCCACCTGACGCTGACACACACACACACAGGCGGCGCCCACCTGACGCTGACACACACACACACAGGCGGCGCCCACCTGACGCTGACACACACACACACAGGCGGCGCCCACCTGACGCTGACACACACACACACAGGCGGCGCCCACCTGACGCTGACACACACACACACAGGCGGCGCCCACCTGACGCTGACACACACACACACAGGCGGCGCCCACCTGACGCTGACACACACACACACAGGCGGCGCCCACCTGACGCTGACACACACACACACAGGCGGCGCCCACCTGACGCTGACACACACACACACAGGCGGCGCCCACCTGACGCTGACACACACACACAGGCGGCGCCCACCTGACGCTGACACACACACACACAGGCGGCGCCCACCTGACGCTGACACACACACACACAGGCGGCGCCCACCTGACGCTGACACACACACACACAGGCGGCGCCCACCTGACGCTGACACACACACACACAGGCGGCGCCCACCTGACGCTGACACACACACACACAGGCGGCGCCCACCTGACGCTGACACACACACACACAGGCGGCGCCCACCTGACGCTGACACACACACACACACAGGCGGCGCCCACCTGACGCTGACACACACACACACAGGCGGCGCCCACCTGACGCTGACACACACACACACAGGCGGCGCCCACCTGACGCTGACACACACACACACAGGCGGCGCCCACCTGACGCTGACACACACACACACAGGCGGCGCCCACCTGACGCTGACACACACACACACAGGCGGCGCCCACCTGACGCTGACACACACACACACAGGCGGCGCCCACCTGACGCTGACACACACACACACAGGCGGCGCCCACCTGACGCTGACACACACACACACAGGCGGCGCCCACCTGACGCTGACACACACACACACAGGCGGCGCCCACCTGACGCTGACACACACACACACAGGCGGCGCCCACCTGGCGCTGACACACACACAAACACGCGGCGCCCACCTGGCGCTGACACACACACACACGCGGCGCCCACCTGGCGCTGACACACACACACACGCTGCGCCCACCTGGCGCTGACACACACACACACGCTGCGCCCACCTGGCGCTGACACACACACACACGCTGTGCCCACCTGGCGCTGACACACACACACACACACACAGGCGGCGCCCACCTTTGTGTGCACATTTACATACAGAAAACTGCACAATAGACTGGTTAGACAGGCGGCGCCCACCTGACGCTGACACACACACACAGGCGGCGCCCACCTGACGCTGACGCACACACACACAGGCGGCGCCCACCTGACGCTGACGCACACACACACAGGCGGCGCCCACCTGACGCTGACGCACACACACACAGGCGGCGCCCACCTGACGCTGACGCACACACACACAGGCGGCGCCCACCTGACGCTGACGCACACACACACAGGCTGGCGCCCACCTGACGCTGACGCACACACACACAGGCGGCGCCCACCTGACGCTGACGCACACACACACAGGCGGCGCCCACCTGACGCTGACGCACACACACACAGGTGGCGCCCACCTGACGCTGACGCACACACACACAGGCGGCGCCCACCTGACGCTGACGCACACACACACAGGCGGCGCCCACCTGACGCTGACACACACACACACAGGCGGCGCCCACCTGGCGCTGACACACACACACAGGCGGCGCCCACCTGGCGCTGACACACACACACACGCGGCGCCCACCTGGCGCTGACACACACACACACGCTGCGCCCACCTGGCGCTGACACACACACACACGCTGCGCCCACCTGGCGCTGACACACACACACACGCTGCGCCCACCTGGCGCTGACACACACACACACGCTGTGCCCACCTGGCGCTGACACACACACACACACACACACACAGGCGGCGCCCACCTTTGTGTGCACATTTACATACAGAAAACTGCACAATAGACTGGTTAGACAGGCGGCGCCCACCTGACGCTGACACACACACACAGGCGGCGCCCACCTGACGCTGACGCACACACACACAGGCGGCGCCCACCTGACGCTGACGCACACACACACAGGCGGCGCCCACCTGACGCTGACGCACACACACACAGGCGGCGCCCACCTGACGCTGACGCACACACACACAGGCGGCGCCCACCTGACGCTGACACACACACACAGGCGGCGCCCACCTGACGCTGACCCACACACACAGGCGGCGCCCACCTGACGCTGACACACACACACAGGCGGCGCCCACCTGACGCTGACACACACACACAGGCGGCGCCCACCTGACGCTGACACACACACACAGGCGGCGCCCACCTGACGCTGACACACACACAAACACGCGGCGCCCACCTGGCGCTGACACACACACACACGCTGCGCCCACCTGGCGCTGACACACACACACGCTGCGCCCACCTGGCGCTGACACACACACACACGCTGCGCCCACCTGGCGCTGACACACACACACACGCTGCGCCCACCTGGCGCTGACACACACACACACGCTGCGCCCACCTGGCGCTGACACACACACACACACACACAGGCGGCGCCCACCTTTGTGTGCACATTTACATACAGAAAACTGCACAATAGACTGGTTAGACAGGCGGCGCCCACCTGACGCTGACACACACACACAGGCGGCGCCCACCTGACGCTGACGCACACACACACAGGCGGCGCCCACCTGACGCTGACGCACACACACACAGGCGGCGCCCACCTGACGCTGACACACACACACAGGCGGCGCCCACCTGACGCTGACACACACACACAGGCGGCGCCCACCTGACGCTGACACACACACACAGGCGGCGCCCACCTGACGCTGACACACACACACAGGCGGCGCCCACCTGACGCTGACACACACACACAGGCGGCGCCCACCTGACGCTGACACACACACACAGGCGGCGCCCACCTGACGCTGACACACACACACAGGCGGCGCCCACCTGACGCTGACACACACACACAGGCGGCGCCCACCTGACGCTGACACACACACACACAGGCGGCGCCCACCTGACGCTGACACACACACACACAGGCGGCGCCCACCTGACGCTGACACACACACACACAGGCGGCGCCCACCTGACGCTGACACACACACACACAGGCGGCGCCCACCTGACGCTGACACACACACACACAGGCGGCGCCCACCTGACGCTGACACACACACACACAGGCGGCGCCCACCTGACGCTGACACACACACACACACACAGGTGGCGCCCACCTGACGCTGACACACACACACACACACAGGCGGCGCCCACCTGACGCTGACACACACACACACAGGCGGCGCCCACCTGACGCTGACACACACACACACACACACACACAGGCGGCGCCCACCTGACGCTGACACACACACACAGGCGGCGCCCACCTGGCGCTGACACACACACACACACAAACACGCGGCGCCCACCTGGCGCTGACACACACACACACGCTGCGCCCACCTGGCGCTGACACACACACACACGCTGCGCCCACCTGGCGCTGACACACACACACACACACACACACACACAGGCGGCGCCCACCTTTGTGTGCACATTTACATACAGAAAACTGCACAATAGACTGGTTAGACAGGCGGCGCCCACCTGACGCTGACACACACACACACACACACACGCTGCGCCCACCTGACGCTGACACACACACACACACACACAGGCGGCGCCCACCTTTGTGTGCACATTTACATACAGAAAACTGCACAATAGACTGGTTAGACAGGCGGCGCCCACCTGACGCTGACACACACACACACACACACACACACACACACACACGCGGCGCCCACCTGACGCTGACACACACACACACACACACAGGCGGCGCCCACCTTTGTGTGCACATTACATACAGAAAACTGCACAATAGACTGGTTAGACAGGCAGCGCTTACCTGATGCTGACACACACACACACACACACACACGCGCGCGCGGCGCCCACCTGACGCTGACACACACACACACACACACACACACACACACACACACACACACACACACGCTGCGCCCACCTGGCGCTGACACACACACACACGCTGCGCCCACCTGGCGCTGACACACACACACACACACAGGCGGCGCCCACCTGACGCTGACACACACACACACACACACACACAGGCGGCGCCCACCTGACGCTGACACACACACACACACACACACAGGCGGCGCCCACCTTTGTGTGCACATTACATACAGAAAACTGCACAATAGACTGGTTAGACAGGCAGCGCTTACCTGATGCTGACACACACACACACACACACACGCGGCGCCCACCTGACGCTGACACACACACACACACACGTGGCGCCCACCTGACGCTGACACACACACACACACACACACACACACAGGCGGCGCCCACCTGACGCTGCCATACACACAGGCGGCGCCCACCTGACGCTGCCATACACACAGGCGGCGCCCACCTGACGCTGCCATACACACAGGCGGCGCCCACCTGACGCTGACACACACACACACACACACACACACAGGCGGCGCCCAGCTGACGCTGCCACACACACACAGGCGGCGCCCACCTGACGCTGACACACACACACAGGCAGCGCCCACCTGACGCTGCCATACACACACACAGGCGGCGCCCACCTGACGCTGCCATACACACACACAGGCGGCGCCCACCTGACGCTGCCATACACACACACACACACACACAGGCGGCGCCCACCTGATGCTGCCATACACACACACACACACAGGCGGCGCCCACCTGACGCTGCCATACACACACACACACACACACACACAGGCGGCGCCCACCTGACGCTGCCACACACACACACAGGCGGCGCCCACCTGACGCTGCCACACACACACACAGGAGGCACCCACCTGACGCTGACACACACACAGGAGGCGCCCACCTTTTGTGTGCACATTACATACAGAAAACTGCACAATAGTCAATGGGGAACGGATCAGTTTTCTATTGTCAGAGAAAACTGATCTGTCACCATTGACTTACATCAGTCTTGCTCCGCACCACATCGTGAACAGAAAAACGCTGCTTGCAGTTTTATTCTGTCCATGATGGGAGCACAACAAACGGAATGGAATGCATTTTGGTGCATTCCGTTTAGTTTTGTCCCCATTGACAATGAATGGCTACAAAGCTGAAGCATTTTCTTCCGGTATTGAGATCCTATGACTGATCTCAATAGCGGAATTGAAAACGCTAGTATGAAAGTAGCCTTACCACTGACATAGCCCTGCTTTGTACACACCTTCCATACATAAAGTACAACTGCATTATCCACCAGCACAGTCCTACACTGAGCCTGTGTTCCCCTAACTCCTCCCACACACATGGCTGATCACATGACTGTGACATCCACAGGTCCTGTAACCACAATGTGCTCTGGAGCTGCTCCTGGTAAAAGATGTCCATGAGGGGCGGGGCTTCCCAGGAGAGGGGCGGAGGTTCATGTGCTGGACCTGGCAGCTTCTGATACAGCACTCCTGACTGGGGGGAGGAGGTAGAGGTAGACAGTGTGCTCTCTCCAGTGCACACGGAGGAGTTAGAGAAAACCGCCAGATGACGGATGTGACGAAACCAACCTCGCCACGGTGTTTTGGAGGGGGCTGGTTGCCAGCCTCCTGCCTCAGGATTATGGCCCATACTAACTTTAAAGAAGACAGGCCGGCCGCACAGCTTAAATCTGTCTTTGGAATTGTATTTTGTTATGTGAGGGTACCCAGATGGCTAGTTTAATTGTATTCGTGTGGTCTGAGTGCCATTCGCCTAATGATATGCACTCAGACTTGAGCTATCTGGGAATATGTTAAATGTCTGTGGTTGCTGGGAGGGTGTGACAGTGTGTTTAAATGGTGATTTCTGTCCTGTTGTCCCCACATGTGTATTGGCGATCTCCCTTTTGTCCTGAGAGATAATTGGATTATTCCTCGGTTGTCTCTGGGGCAGAGAGGAGGAAACCATGATGCATTGTGGGGATGTGTTGTATCTGTTCGGTGTGTCGCAGTCTCCATTCTGGTCCCCTGGGGGCGTGTCCACCAGATGGGGACCTGCATAAATATGGGCGGGTAGCCCTCAATAAAGCGTTCCTGTTTTATCCTTCATCATGTTGAGACTGGTGTTTGGATAACTGATCAAAACTGGGGGATTGCTATACGCTGACTATTTGCTATACTCCCCTGGCATAACTACTAGCTCTTGTAAGAGCTGTTCCTGCTCTCTGGCTGTAGGAGAGGTTCACCCACTGGAGCCTGGAGCCTTGTCGTAGGTCCAGCGTGGGTGGAGGACGGTGAGACCCCAACCAAGCTGCGGCGGTTCGTGGGGTCTGCAGGGCATACGGTGTCAAGTGGAGTGCTTGGAGTCCTCGGAAAGCACTAGGAGCATCTATCGACGGAGGTACCCGGTCGGGGTGCTAGGAGATCCGTTACAACGGATTCTCTGTAAACTTACCTAGAGCTGCCTGCTCTGCACAGGAAGCACAGCAGGCTGTAGAACAAATATGAAAAAAGATAGATAAATAGAACCAATTGGAGAAATGATTTTCTCCCCAAAATTTGTGTGTGAAAAAATATCCTTTAACAATGAGCTGATTTTGCTGGGGGACGTAACTAGCACTCATATGTTCCTTGCAGCAGGATTCAGAGTGCATGCTACTCATAGTTCGCAGCTCTTGTTAATACAGCAGAGGACCTTTATATTTACAGGGGTTTTGCTGCTAAGGCATGAATACCCAAACCAGTCATTAGGTATTCATTTGTTCATCTTGGTACTATGAATACTCAGGCATTAACTAAACTTCACCAGGTGATCGTACAGTATGTTCTAAATACAGATACATACAATAAAAAGATCCGTCTGCAGAAGCTTAGCCTGCCCTTTAGCAGATCCCGGTAGAAAGAGGCAACTATTTTCAAGTACAAAGCTTGTGAACATGATGTTACAAAACCTTCAACCTTCCAAATTCACAAAAATGAGAGCAACTACTGTACATCAGAAATATGCTTAATAATGAAATAACGGTGCTATATAGAAAAATAAATTACTACACTCACTGGGAGATATTTATCTGGTGTTTCTATGTCAGTCTTGATCTACTTGGTGCTGGCTTGAGATGTACAAGAATTAAGAGGCACACACCTATTGTGTAGCAGTCAGACTTTGAGGCCACCTGCACACGTTGCAGAATGTGTGCTTTTTCTATGCGGAAAAACTGCATCATATTACAGTGCCATCAAACTGTATCAGATTGCACAAATCTCATGTACACTTTCCAGATTTAAAAAAAAAAATTCCATGGCGAAATTGACCTGCATTGCGGTTTTCATATTTAATAGCATGTCAATTATATTTGCGATTTTAGCTGCGGATTTCACCCTTTTCAATGGAAGTGTGAAATCTGGGGTGTGAGGAATATGGATTAATATTCTCTGTCAGCCATGTCCTCGCACCCCCATCCACAGATAGCGGAGGTAGTGAACTCCACAGGAGGGCCCTGGTTCAAAGCCCCAGCCCTAATTGTAATTTGATGCACCTCTTGGCATGTTCAGTGTACATGCCAAATAAGTTCCCCCCCCCCCCCCCCCCAGCCATCTGAGTGTCAGTTGGCAAGGAAGAAAGCCCCCAGGGGGTCCAGGCTTCAAGGAGAAGGTCACACCTCAGTCCACCAGTTTGGAGCCAACTGAATCCTGCAGAAAACCCTCAGCATGGGGTATCCGCCCTTGCCCAGGATCAATGAGACCTCCCAGACATGTTGGCACCTACCTTTCATAAGGAATTATGAATCGCCTGGCCATCGCAGGCGCAAACCGGATACATATTTGTGTCCCGGTGGCCACGAGGTACGTTCCCATGGTCTTTGTTTACTGGGACGAGGTCAGGGTAGGGAGATATCCATATCTCCCCATAGAAACCACATAACTGTACCAGGTTTGGGCTCTACTTGTAGCCTGGACCCAGGCAGGTCCATTGGTCCCAGAACCATCTCCCTGTGACCCTCTGGTCTGGAGCTATGAACCCTAAAGGGTTTTGTGGGTCATTTGTGGAACCCTCATCTGAGGCCGGGAGGGGAGGGGCTGGCTACAGGTTAAAAGTCGGGTGCCAGCAGGTAGGCGTGTCTTTCTCTGAAGAGGGGTCACATCCTGCAAATGTGTTTAGAGGGACCCAGGAAATAGCTGAGATCACGGCCCTTTATGTGGACTCCAGCAAAGAACATCTTAAAGGAACTTTCATCTTACCCGGTAACTGACTTTTACACTGCTTAACCCTGTTGTAGCCATATAACCTGTATCTGTAACCTCAGACCACTGTATATATTGTCTGTGTATATTGTGTCAAATCTAGTGTGCCCATATGGCGATTAAATCTATAATTTAATCTTGTGCTATCTTGTATCTCGATCACAAATCCCCACGTCCGTGTTTTGGCCTAGTTATAAGCTACTGCGGGTTGGTTTCTGACCCTATATAATCCCGTTAGCGGACCGGGCTTATATCAAACGGGAACTGGTGGCAGATACCCGAGCTGAGGAGGCACTGTTTCACTGCGGCAGTGAAAAGGCTCTCTCAGCTTGTTGCCTCTGTGCCCACGTGGACAGGAGGTGTGTGTGTAAACTATACCAACCTGACCTTATGTGCTCCACTGGAGGGCGTAACTTCATGTTTTGGCAAACCCGTGATCATACCAGGTCTCGTGAGCTCGACGTGGTTGACGTCAAGCGGGCACAAGGTGTGGTATTCATCACATGGGGCAAAATCGCATTAAATCCGCACCAAAAAAACGCCATGAGATGTTAAGGATTTTGGTGCAGATATGCTGCTGAAACGTACATAAATCTGCAGATCTTATGTGCATTTACCCACTTCTGTGAGCAGGTAGCCCAAGGGTAATTGCACACCGTGCAGATCTAGATGCAGAAAATCTGTATAAAATCTAAACCAAAAATATACTCCTAAAGAATTATTAGGAACACCTGTTCTATTTCTCATTAATGCGATTATCTAGTCAACGAATCACATGGCAGTTGCTTCAATGCATGTAGGGTTGTGGTCCTGGTCAAGAAAATCTCCTGAACTCCAAACTGAATGTCAGAATGGGAAAAAAAGGTGATTTAAGCAATTTTGAGCGTGGCATGGTTGTTGGTGCCAGATGGGCCGGTCTGAGTATTTTACAATCTGCTCAGTTACTGGGATTTTCACGCACAACCATTTCTAGGGTTTACAAACTGTATAAAAAAGACGGGATGTCCAGCTTTCCAAAAAAGACGTTGTTCTTTATTCCAAAATAATACAGGATAAAAAGCAATCCAACACGGCAAGCAGGTCTAAATGTTTCGGATGCTCTAATACTGATCCTTATTCATGACAACTGTGTCATGAATAAGGATAATCGGTATCATGAATAAGGATCAGTATTAGAGCATCTGAAACATGTAGACCTGCTTGCCGTGTTGGATTGCTTTTTATCCTGTTATTTTGGAATAAAGAACAACGTCTTTGGAAAGCTGGACATCCCATCTTATTTTTATACAGTTTGCAACTGGTGCCCCTTCCAAGCACCGTCCGTGCTTCCACTGCAAGACTGACCAGGTGAGCGCCGCCTACGGAACTTTTATACTTTGTGCTAGGGTTTACAAAGAATGGTGTGAAAAGGGAAAAACATCCAGTATGCAGCAGTCCTGTGGGCGAAAATGCCTTGTTGATGCTAGAGGTCAGAAGAGAATGGGCCGACTGATTCAAGCTGATAGAAGAGCAACGTTGACTGAAATAACCACTCGTTACAACCGAGGAATGCAGCAAAGCATTTGTGAAGCCACAACACGCACAACCTTGAGGCGGATGGGCTACAACAGCAGAAGACCCCACCGGGTACCACTCATTTCCACTACAAATAGGAAAAAGAGGCTACAATTTGCACGAGCTCACCAAAATTGGACTGTTGAAGACTGGAAAAATGTTGCCTGGTCTGATGAGTCTCGATTTCTGTTGAGACATTCAAATGGTAGAGTCCGAATTTGGCGCAAACAGAAAGAGAACATGTATCCATCATGCCTTGTTACCACTGTGCAGGCTGGTGGTGGTGTAATGTTGTGGGGGATGTTTTCTGGGCACACTTTAGGCCCCTTAGTGCCAATTGGCCATAGTTTAAATGCTAAGGGCTACCTGAGCATTGTTTATGACCATGTCCATCCCTTCATGACCACCATGTACCCATCCTCTGATGGCTACTTCCAGCAGGATAATGCACCATGTCACAAAGCTCGAATCATTTCAAATTGGTTTCTTGAACATGACAATGAGTTCACTGTATTAAAATAGCCCCCACAGTCACCAGATCTCAACCCAATAGAGCATCTTTGGGATGTGGTGGAACGGGAGCTTCGTTCCCTGGATGTGCATCCCTCAAATCTCCAACTGCAAAATGCTATCCCATCAATATGGACCAACATTTCTAAAGAATGCTATCAGCACCTTGTTGAATCAATGCCAAGTAGAATTAAGGCAGTTCTGAAGGCAAAAGGGGGTCCAACACCGTATTAGTATGGTGGTCCTAATAATTCTTTAGGTGAGTGTATAAAGCACATAAATCTGCATTATTATTTTTTGTGTGTGTATTTTTTTAGGTCTATGGGGAAAACTACTCTACATAATGTGCAGAACCGCACAAACAATTGACATGCTGCAGATTTTAAAATCTGCAGAACAGGTCAATTTCTGCACCTAAAGGGAAAAAAAAAGCAAAGTGTACATGAGATTTGTCAGATCTCATTCACTTTGTCGGTACTGTATTACGCTGCAGTTTTTCTGCACAAAATCTGCAAAGAAGAAAAACGTGTGTAATCCGCGCCATAGGCAGCCACCCTAAGGCCACCTGCACACAAATCTTATGTACATTTTGCAGATTTTTTTTCTGTGCTGAATTTCACCTGCCATGCGGATTTCCTAATCTGCAGCATGTCAATTTTATTGCAGTTTTAGCTGCAGATTTCACCCTTTTCCATGAAGAGCGAGCGGCAAAATCGCATCTAATCTGCTCCAAAATTCGCGATTAGAGATTGCACATTTTGGTGCAGCCATGTTGCTATGTAACCGCACATAAATCCACACCGAAATTAGTGTGGATTTTGTGTTCACCTGCACTTGTTTGCACTTGGGTTAAAGGTAACTGTACACGAGGCAAATTACTTGCGGTTTTTCAACACAGGTTTTCATTCAGAAAAACTAGTGTAATACAGTACCAGCAAAGTGAGATCTGCCAAATCTGGTGTACACTTTGCATATTTTATATGCGTGGAAAGTGACCTACCGTGTGGATGTTAAAATTGTGCAATTCCGCACCTTAGGGCTTGTGCACACAACCGTATGCGCTTTGCGGTCCGCAAAAAAATTGTAACAATGCCTGTCCTTGTGTAAAAAATGGACAAGAATAGGACATGTGTTTGTTTGTTTTTTGTTTTTTGCGGAACCACTTGCAGACATACAGACACAGTATGCACACAGTCATCTACGTTTTTTTTGTGGCCCCATTGAAATGAATAGTTCCGCATACGGGCTACAAAAAAAACAGAACAAAAAATACGTTCATGTGCATGAGTCCTTATGATTTAGATTTCAATGGGGTTTTTAACATAAACCCAATCTGCATAAAAAAGTACAAAAACTGCACCAATAACACTTCAAAACCGCAATAAATAGTGCAGACTTATGTGCATTTCTTTTTCAATGTGGTTTTGGTACAGATATTCTTACATTTTTATGCAGCTTGGAGATGTATGGAAGATCAAGATCTCGCAGCTAAAAGCCAATGGGCATTGGGTCTAGAGAATATTTAACATGTCAAGATCTTTGCAAATCCAAGGATTAACGCTAGGTCTATACGACCCATAGGGCACAACTACACTGCAACATGTTGCGCGACAAATTTTATAATGGTAGTCTATGGTTGTCGCACTATGACGTGCGACATGCTGCAACGCGACAGTCGCAGAAAAATCGATTTTGAATGTTTTTTTTTGTGACCGTCGCAGTGCGACACCATAGACTACCATTATGAAAATTGTTGCGCAACATTGGTTTCGTGTAGACCTAGCCTAAAGGGGTTGTCTGATTTTTCTAATACTGATGACCTATCCTTTAAGATATCTTCTAAATATCTCAAAAACTACAAATAAGGATTATAGAAGAACACTTGGGATAACCATAAAAACGACAGGGGAGGGTATACAAACCACTTTCCTTGGGGAGTTGTGGGGCGCACAACAACCCAATGTGCCAAATAGGGGTACTTGAAGATGCTATCTCAACAGACCAAATCCGGTTGAAGAGTATCAAGAGAAATGAAGAAAAGGAGACTTCTCGCAGGCGCTGCTTGCCGAAGAAATCCTCAACTGCATAGTCCTCAGGGGCAGACTGGGAACTAAAAGTGGTCCTAGGGAAAAAAAATGGCCCAATGTTGTAGGCGAGTCCAAATTGACAGAAGGCGGGGACAACACAAGTAGGCAGGCCAACACAAGCCATAAGTAGGCAGGGACAACAGAAGTAGACTGGGCCTGCAATACCAGAGTGCAGCACAAATACTGGTCCAGAAAAGACAAATACCACCATGCAGAACAAAATACTACCCTATCACCCTTCTGAGGACAGTGATGCAGTTGACTTCAGGAGGCCACCTGTGGCGGCTGCGCTGGTGCATGAGTACCTGATGCTCCAGGATCTGATCATTATGTACCTGGACTGCGGCCATGAAGAGGGTCAAGTGCATTGGCCCCACCGGGAAATTTCCCTGTGGAGTATATGGCCAGTCTACCATTAGTAGTCTTGGTATATCCATTTATTTGTGTAAAATAGCAACACTGTGTGATAACTGAGAAAGGAGCTGGTCCAGCCCTGAAACGCATTGCTATTTTACACAAACTGATATACCAAGACTACGCTGAAATTTTTCTTTGACAAGCAGTACCCACAAGAACTCTCCTTTTCTTAATTTCCCTTGATATCTTCAAGAAAGGTCATCAATATCAGACCGGTGGGGGTCCAACTCCCAGCCCTGCCAGTCAGCTGTTTGAAGCTCATACAAATGAAATGGAGCAGCTGTATTTACATTGATCCGCTGCTGCAATGGCGAGCTGGTAAATAGTGAGGAGAACACATGAGAGCTTGTATGAGCGCTTCATTTTCTTCAAACAGCTGATTGGAGTGGGTGCTGGGAGTCGATCTAATATTGATGACTTATCCTGATAGATCATCAATATGAGAAAACCAGACAACCTCTTTAATTGCAGGAAACTCATTTGAATATTAAAGAGACGTAAAATCTGTTTGCATTCTAACTGCTGACGGCACAGTTCTAAACATGTGAATATGTCTGCCTTGGTTTAAAGTTTTATTTATAATTTTTATTTTGGAAAGCATTGGCAGATCCCACTGGGAAGAAGGTTTCGATCTCTAAAATTGTGGTTTGTCTTGAGAATGTATGGCGTGAAAGGACTTCAGGATTATATACGAAAGGTAAATAGATTTAAGATCGCAAATGACAACGTAACACAATTTTTCTTTCATGTGGTCACGTTACCATTAGCAGAAAATAAATGTAGGGCTCATGCACACTGCTGTAGCTGTTTTTGTGTTCTGCAAAACATGGATACTGGCTGTGTGACATCAGCATTATGCCCCCTGGCCCATAATGGAACAGTCCTATACTTGTCTTTTAGTAAAGACAAGAATAGGACATGTTCTATATTTTTGCAGGTGCCATGGAATGGACAAACAGATGTGGACAGAATACGTGTGCTATCTGCCTCTTTCGCGGCCCAATTGAAGTGAATCGGTCGACATCTGACCAGCTAAAAAATGCAGATCGGATGCAGACCAAAGCAACGGTTGTGTGCATGAGCCCTTACAGTTATTGTTGCTTGAAAGTTTTTACTGTTCTGGTGCCCCTCCTCATGCTGGCATTTATTTAGATCCCTGGAGCAATGATGTGGGTGCTGCAGCGAATCACTAGCTTCAGCAGCATGTGCAGTATGTCAGCACCTAAGTATCCGTGTTGAAACGTCTAGGAATTTAAAAACTAATGGGGTCATTTATCAAACTGGTGTAAAGTAGAACTGGCTTAGTTGCCCATAACAACCAATCAGATTCCACCTTTCATTTTCTGAAGTAGCTGTCAAAAATGGAAGGTGGAATATGGTTGCTATGGGCAACTAATCCAGTCCTACTTTACACCAGTTTGATAAATGACCCCATAAGTTCTGTACTGTGAGATTTTTGTTTAACAACATTTACTGCTGACAGTTTTGTTCATCAGAGCTTTAAGTAGTTCAAGACCTGGCTATACACCCCCCCCCCCCCCCCCCCCCCCCCTCCTGACTAGGCGCATTTCCATCTTTTTTACATGCATATTTTAAGTAAATTATTTTAAAAATGTTTTCAGTGATGCATGGGGCTTTATTTTTATCATTTTTATTTTGGTATTTTTGTGTGTTTTTATTTGGTGTTTTTATTTTTATACTCCGGAAAAATTTTAAAAGGGGGGAAAATTGTCTTTTTTTTTTCTGTTAATAGAAACCTAGAATGTGTCGGCAGATAAGAACCATTTGGCCCATCTAGTCTGCCCAATATACTGAATACTATGGATAGCCCCTGGCCCTATCTTATATGAAGGATGGCCTTATGCCTATCCCATGCATGCTTACACTCCCTCACTGTATTTGCAGCTACCACTTCTGCAGGAAGGCTATTCCATGCATCCACTACTCTCTCAGTAAAGTAATACTTCCTGATATTACTTTTAAACCTTTGCCCCTCTAATTTAAAACTGTCCTCTTGTAGCAGTTTTTCTTCTTTTAACCACCTCCGGACCGCCTAACGCGCCGATGCGTCCGGAAGGTGGTTGCTTTTCTCCTCCTGGACGCATCGGCGCGTCATCTCGCGAGACGCGAGATTTCCTGTGAACGCGCGCACACAGGCGCGCGCGCTCACAGGAACGGAAGGTAAGCGAGTGGATCTCCAGCCTGCCAGCGGCGATCGCTCGCTGGCAGGCTGGAGATCCGAATTTTTTAACCCCTAACAGGTATATTAGACGCTGTTTTCATAACAGCGTCTAATATACCTCCTACCTGGTCCTCTGGTGGTCCCTTTTGTTAGGATCGACCACCAGAGGACTCAGGTAGGTCAGTACAGTCCCACCAAACACCACACTACACTACACTACACCCCCCCCCCTCCCCCGTCACTTATTAACCCCTTATAAACCCCTGATCACCCCATATAAACTCCCTGATCACCCCCCTGTCATTGATCACCGCCCTGTCATTGATCACCCCCCTGTCAGGCTCCGTTCAGACGTCCGCATGATTTTTACGGATCCGATCCATGTATCCATGGATCCGTAAAAATCATGCGGACGTCTGAATGGAGCCTTACAGGGGGGTGATCAATGACAGGCGGGTGATCACCCATATACACTCCCTGATCACCCCCTGTCATTGATCACCCCCCTGTCAGGCTCCATTCAGACGTCCGCATGATTTTTACGGATCCGATCCATGTATCCATGGATCCGTAAAAATCATGCGGACGTCTGAATGGAGCCTTACAGGGGGGGTGATCAGTGACAGGGGGGTGATCACCCTGATTACCCTGATCACCCCCTGTCATTGATAACCCCCCTGTAAGGCTCCATTCAGACGTCCGCATGCGTTCTGTGGATCCGATCCATGTATCCATGGATCCGTAAAAAATCATGCGGATGTCTGAATGGAGCCTTACAGGGGGGTGATCAGTGACAGGGGGGTGATCACCCTGATTACCCTGATCACCCCCTGTCATTGATAACCCCCCTGTAAGGCTCCATTCAGACGTCCGCATGCGTTCTGTGGATCCGATCCATGTATCCATGGATCCGTAAAAAATCATGCGGATGTCTGAATGGAGCCTTACAGGGGGGGTGATCAGTGACAGGGGGGTGATCACCCTGATTACCCTGATCACCCCCTGTCATTGATAACCCCCCTGTAAGGCTCCATTCAGACGTCCGCATGCGTTCTGTGGATCCGATCCATGGATCCGTAAAAAATCATGCGGATGTCTGAATGGAGCCTTACAGGGGGGGTGATCAGTGACAGGGGGGTGATCACCCTGATTACCCTGATCACCCCCTGTCATTGATAACCCCCCTGTAAGGCTCCATTCAGACGTCCGCATGCGTTCTGTGGATCCGATCCATGGATCCATGGATCCGTAAAAAATCATGCGGATGTCTGAATGGAGCCTTACAGGGGGGGTGATCAGTGACAGGGGGGTGATCACCCTGATTACCCTGATCACCCCCGGTCATTGATAACCCCCCTGTAAGGCTCCATTCAGACGTCCGCATGCGTTCTGTGGATCCGATCCATGTATCCATGGATCCGTAAAAAATCATGCGGATGTCTGAATGGAGCCTTACAGGGGGGGTGATCAATGACAGGGGGGTGATCAGGGAGTCTATATGGGTGATCACCCCCCTGTCATTGATCACCCCCCTGTCATTGATCACTCCCCCCTGTAAGGCTCCATTCAGACATCCGCATGATTTTTTACGGATCCATGGATACATGGATCGGATCCACAGAACGCATGCGGACGTCTGAATGGAGCCTTACAGGGGGGTTATCAATGACAGGGGGTGATCAGGGTGATCACCCCCCTGTCACTGATCACCCCCCCTGTAAGGCTCCATTCAGACGTCCGCATGCGTTCTGTGGATCCGATCCATGTATCCATGGATCCGTAAAAAATCATGCGGATGTCTGAATGGAGCCTTACAGGGGGGGTGATCAATGACAGGGGGGTGATCAGGGAGTCTATATGGGTGATCACCCCCCTGTCATTGATCACCCCCCTGTCATTGATCACTCCCCCCCTGGTAAGGCTCCATTCAGCCATTTTTTTGGGCACAAGTTAGCGGACATTTTTTGTTTGTTTTTGTTTTTTCTTACTAAGTCTCATATTCCACTAACTTGTGCCAAAAAATAAAATCTCACATGGACGCACCATACCCCTCACGGAATCCAAATGCGTAAACATTTTTAGACATTTATATTCCAGACTTCTTCTCACGCTTTAGGGCCCCTAAAAAGCCAGGGCAGTATAAATACCCCACATGTGACCCCATTTCGGAAAGAAGACACCCCAAGGTATTCCGTGAGGGGCATATTGAGTCCATGAAAGATTGAAATTTTTGTCCTAAGTTAGCGGAAAGTGAGACTTTGTGAGAAAAAAAACAAAAAAAAATCAATATCCGCTAACTTATGCAAAAAAAAAAAAAATTCTAGGAACTCGCCATGCCCCTCATTGAATACCTTGGGGTGTCTTCTTTCCAAAGTGGGGTCACATGTGGGGTATTTATACTGCCCTGGCTTTTTAGGGGCCCGAAAGTGTGAGAAGAAGTCTGGGATCCAAATGTCTAAAAATGCCCTCCTAAAAGGAATTTGGGCCCCTTTGCGCATCTAGGCTGCAAAAAAGTGTCACACATCTGGTATTGCCGTACTCAGGAGAAGTTGGGGAATGTGTTTTGGGGTGTCATTTTACATATACCCATGCTGGGTGAGAAAAATATCTTGGTCAAATGCCAACTTTGTATAAAAAAATGGGAAAAGTTGTCTTTTGCCAAGATATTTCTCTCACCCAGCATGGGTATATGTAAAATGACCCCCCAAAACACATTGCCCAACTTCTCCTGAGTACGGCGATACCAGATGTGTCACACTTTTTTGCAGCCAAGGTGGGCAAAGGGGCACCTTTCGGATTTCGCAGGCCATTTTTTACACATTTTGATTTCAAGGTACTTCTTACACATTTGGGCCCCTAAATTGCCAGGGCAGTATAACTACGCCACAAGTGACCCCATTTTGGAAAGAAGACACCCCAAGGTATTCCGTGGGGGGCACGGCGCGTTCCTAGAATTTTTTATTTTTTGTCACAATTTAGCGGAAAATGATGATTTTTCTTTTTTTTTCTTTTTTCCTTACAAAGTCTCATATTCCACTAACTTGCGACAAAAAATAAAAAATTCTAGGAACTCGCCATGCCCCTCACGGAATACCTTGGGGTGTCTTCTTTCCAAAATGGGGTCACTTGTGGGGTAGTTATACTGCCCTGGCAATTTAGGGGCCCAAATGTGTGAGAAGAACTTTGCAATCAAAATGTGTAAAAAATGCCCTGCAAAATCCGAAAGGTGCACTTTGGAATATGTGCCCCTTTGCCCACCTTGGCAGCAAAAAAGTGTGACACATCTGGTATCGCCGTACTCAGGAGAAGTTGGGCAATGTGTTTTGGGGTGTCATTTTACATATACCCATGCTGGGTGAGAAAAATATCTTGGTCAAATGCCAACTTTGTATAAAAAAATGGGAAAAGTTGTCTTTTGCCAAGATATTTCTCTCACCCAGCATGGTTATATGTAAAATGACACCCCAAAACACATTCCCCAACTTCTCCTGAGTACGGCGATACCACATGTGTGACACTTTTTTGATGCCAAGGTGGGCAAAGGGGCACATATTCCAAAGTGCACCTTTCGGATTTCACCGGTCATTTTTTACAGATTTTGATTGCAAAGTACTTCTCACACATATGGGCCCCTAAATTGCCAGGGCAGTATAACTACGCCACAAGTGACCCCATTTTGCAAAGAAGACACCCCAAGGTATTCCGTGAGGGGCATGGCGAGTTCCTAGAATTTTTTTTTTTTGTCGCAAGTTAGTGGAATATGAGACTTTGTAAGGAAAAAAGAGAAAAAAAAAAAAAATCATCATTTTCCGCTAACTTGTGACAAAAAATAAAAAATTCTAGGAACTCGCAGTGCCCCTCACGGAATACCTTAGGGTGTCTTCTTTCCAAAATGGGGTCACTTGTGGCGTAGTTATACTGCCCTGGCAATTTAGGGGCCCAAATGTGTGAGAAGTACCTTGCAATCAAAATGTGTAAAAAATGCCCTGCAAAATCCGAAAGGTGCACTTTGGAATATGTGCCCCTTTGCCCACCTTGGCAGCAAAAAAGTGTGACACATCTGGTATCGCCGTACTCAGGAGAAGTTGGGGAATGTGTTTTGGGGTGTCATTTTACATATACCCATGCTGGGTGAGAAAAATATCTTGGTCAAATGCCAACTTTGTATAAAAAAATGGGAAAAGTTGTCTTTTGCCAAGATATTTCTCTCACCCAGCATGGTTATATGTAAAATGACACCCCAAAACACATTCCCCAACTTCTCCTGAGTACGGCGATACCACATGTGTGACACTTTTTTGCTGCCAAGGTGGGCAAAGGGGCACATATTCCAAAGTGCACCTTTCGGATTTCACCGGTCATTTCTTACACATTTTGATTGCAAAGTTCTTCTCACACATTTGGGCCCCTAAATTGCCAGGGCAGTATAACTACCCCACAAGTGACCCCATTTTGGAAAGAAGACACCCCAAGGTATTCTGTGAGGGGCATGGTGAGTTCCTAGAATTTTTTATTTTTTGTCGCAAGTTAGTGGAATATGAGACTTTGTAAGAAAAAAATAAAAAAATAAAAATCATAATCATTTTCCGCTAACTTGTGACAAAAAATAAAAAGTTCTATGAACTCACTATGCCCATCAGCGAATACCTTAGGGTGTCTACTTTCCGAAATGGGGTCATTTGTGGGGTTTTTCTACTGTTTGGGCATTGTAGAACCTCAGGAAACATGACAGGTGCTCAGAAAATCAGAGCCGTTTCAAAAAGCGGAAATTCACATTTTTGTACCATAGTTTGTAAATGCTATAACTTTTACCCAAACCATTTTTTTTTGCCCAAACATTTTTTTTTTATCAAAGACATGTAGAACTATAAATTTAGCGAAAAATTTATATATGGATGTCGTTTTTTTTGCAAAATTTCACAGCTGAAAGTGAAAAATGTCATTTTTTTACAAAAAAATCGTTACATTTTGATTAATAACAAAAAAAGTAAAAATGTCAGCAGCAATAAAATACCACCAAATGAAAGCTCCATTAGTGAGAAGAAAAGGAGGTAAAATTCATTTGGGTGGTAAGTTGCATGACCGAGCGATAAACGGTGAAAGGAGTGTAGTGCCGAAGTGTAAAAAGTGGCCTGGTCATGAAGGGGGTTTCACCTAGCGGGGCTGAAGTGGTTAAATATTCTCTCCTCTTTTACCTTGCTGATTCCCTTTATGTATTTAAAAGTTTCTATCATATCCCCTCTGTCTCGTTTTTCTTCCAAGCTATACATGTTAAGTTCCTTTTAATCTTTCCTGGTAAGTTTTATCCTGTAATCCATGTACCAGTTTAGTAGCTCTTCTCTGAACTCTCTCCAAAGTATCAATATTCTTCTGGAGATATGGTCTCCAGTAATGAGCACAATACTCCAAATGAGGTCTCACTAGTGCTCTGTAGAGCGGCATGAGCACCTCCCTCTTTCTACTGGTAATTCCTCTCCCTATACACCCAAGCATTCTGCTAGCATTTCCTGCTGCTCTATGACATTGTCTGCCTACCTTTTAAGTCTTCTGAAATAATGACCCCCTAAATCCCTTTCCTCAGATACTGAGGTTAGGACTGTATCACTGATTTTATATTCTGCTTTTGGGTTTTTACGTCCCAGGTGCATTATCTTGCACTTATCAACATTAAATTTTAGTTGCCAGATTTTTGACCATTCCTCTAGTTTTCCTATGTCCTTTTCCATTTGGTGTATCCCTCCAGGAACATCAACCCTGTTACAAATCTTTGTGTCATCAGCAAAAAGACACACCCTACCATTGAGGCCTTCTGCAATTTCGCTGATAAAGATATTAAACAATATGGGTCCCAGAACAGATCCCTGAGGTACCCCACTGGTAACAAGACCTTGGTCTGAATATACTCCATTGACTACAACCCTCTGTTGCCTGTCCCTCAGCCACTGCCTAATCCATTCAAAAATATATGGGAGTCCAAGCCCAAAGACTGCACTTTAATAAGCCTTCTATGTGGGACAGTATCAAAAGCCTTACTAAAGTCTAGATAATCTATGTCTACTGCACCTCCTCCATCTATTATTTTAGTCACCCAATCAAAAAAAAAAGATTAGTTTGACATGATCTCCCTGAAGTAAACCCATGCTGTTTTTCATCTTTCTTTTTTTTTTTTTTTATTTAAATATTTTATTTGTAATACAAAAATACATATCCATATAACATTTATGCTATTATAAGATCCTGAAGTCCATAAGTTTCTGATTTATAAACATAGTTAATAATAATTTCATTCAATTACCCATACTTATGGGGATAATACAGGTCAAATGGAAATCTCACTTGCTAAGAGGAGAGCGGGGCCCCCCCGACATCGGCAGCCCAATCGGGCAAACACATACAGCATCTAACTTAGCATGTTAGTGTCTATAAAGGGCAGAGATCGGGGGCCCGCGGCCCGGGCGGCCACCAGGGAACGAGCGCAAAACCCTAGCGTCCTCTCCCAAATATGGGTGAAGGACAGGATTAACAATCTTAGATCCATTCACCTGGTGCTCACATTAACCATGCATAGCGGGCTTACAACGATCTTTGATCGAAAACATTTCTTGAGGCAACCTAGGGGGTCCAGCAGTCTTTTACCACAGTGGCTGTTTTTCATCTTTCAATCCATGGGATTTTAGATGTTCCACAATCCTCTCCTTAAGTATGGTTTCTATTAATTTCCCCACTATTGATGTCAGGCTTACTGGCCAATAGTTGCCCAATTCCTCCCTACTACCTTTCTTGTGAATGAGCACAACATTAGCTAATTTCCAATCTTGCCTAACAATATTAAGGATCCGTCATCTATCCCCGCTAGCGGTAGCACCAGGGAGACATCTCGCAACACCATTCTCCTCAAACTTCACCCCTCTTATGATGGAATCGCCCACCAACAGCTGCTTACTATTAATCCTCACCTTCTCCTTTTTGTCTTTGGCTGCAGTCTTACATACTTTAGGCCTATTTCTGTAATGGCCATTTTGATATGTGGGATGTATGGGTTAGTTGCCTGGGGCAGGGCTAGAAGCGGCACTGATGGCTTTAAAATTTTAAAAAAATGAATAAAAAAAAATATATATATAGTGCAAAGAGAGAGCAGCAGCACTGTGCAGGTGAAGTCGGGTGCAAAATCCTCTGACCTTAGGCTGTTCGGTCTATGGTTGTAGATATTGCAAAAACGAGGCAGCACTCCAGAATAAGGTAAAACGACCCGCTTTATTTCCCCTGTGCAACGTTTCAACTGCTCATTGCAGTCTTTCTCAAGCATAACATTTGGTGTCTCAGCATCTTCATTTATACCCACAATGCTTAGTGGGTCAATTAACAAAGTGATTTAACAATAATACAATCAACAATATAAAAGCAGTGAATTAAACAAAAAAATTTCATAATCCTTTGTGAATTTCATTTGTACTCCTGTATACAACACATAATCTTTACATCCATCGTGATATTTTATGGGCAATTGGTCAAATCACATAATAGACCAGCTGTGTCCAATACATAAAGTGCCTCGTGCTTCGTGCAAAAATGATGGTGATCACCTGTAAGTGCTCATTACGCGGTCAATGGCCGCATGGTTTAAAATATGTACTTACAAAGTGGAGTGTCGTAATGGCAGGCATCTCGGCGTCCCTGGGGCCTCACCGCGCATGCTCGGTATCCTGGATACCGGTGTACACAGAGGGAAGACGCAACCGGAAGTGACATCAATCCCAATGCACACACCAGCATCCAGGTACCTCCCCCAAAGCACGACGAGGCTGCAGGGCGGCGCCTCACAGTTCGGCCTCCCGATCACCGTGTGGTCACGTGAATCGTTGCCTGGCAACTGGGAAGCGCTTACCCTCAACAACACGCCGGCTCCAGGGTCAGTCAGAGCACGGTAGCGAGACCTATAATGGGAACAGGACATTGTGAGAATGATCGGATCATAGACATTATAATAAACTAGAGAAGAGTAAATGGGTCAGGATATCAAATCGCGAATATCGGAGAAACGTAGTCCTGATAGGACATAACACATCTTATGGAGAAAGGGGGGGTGGCATTCTCACAATGTCCTGTTCCCATTATAGGTCTCGCTACCGTGCTCTGACTGACCCTGGAGCCGGCGTGTTGTTGAGCGGAAGCGCTTCCCAGTTGCCAGGCAACGATTCAAGTGACCACACTGTGATCGGGAGGCCGAACTGTGAGGCGCCGCCCTGCAGCCTCGTCGTGCTTTGGGGGAGGTACCTGGATGCTGGTGTGTGCATCGGGATTGACGTCACTTCCGTTTGCGTCTTCCCTCTGTGTACACCGGTATCCAGGATACCGAGCATGCGCGGTGAGGCCCCAGGGACGCCGAGATGCCTGCCATTGCGACACTCTACTTTGTAAGTACATATTTTAAACCATGCGGCCATTGACCGCGTAATGAGCATATACAGGTGATCACTATCATTTTTGCACAAAGCACGAGGCACTTTATGTATTGGACACAGCTGGTCTATTATGTGATTTGACCAATTGCCCATAAAATATCACGATGGATGTAAAGATTGTGTTGTATACAGGAGTACAAATGAAATTCACAAAGGATTATGAAATTTTTTGGTTTAATTCACTGCTTTTATATTGTTAAATCACTTTGTTAATTGACCCACTAAGCATTGTGGGTATAAATGAAGATGCTGAGACACCAAATGTTATGCTTGAGAAAGACTGCAATGAGCAGTTGAAACGTTGCACAGGGGAAATAAAGCGGATTGTTTTACCTTATTCTGGAGTGCTGCCTTGTTCTATCTCTATCTCTATCTCTATCTCTATCTCTATCTCTATCTCTATCTCTATCTCTATCTCTATCTCTATCTCTATCTCTATCTCTATCTCTATCTCTATCTCTATCTCTATCTCTATCTCTATCTCTATCTCTATCTCTATCTCTATCTCTATCTCTATCTCTATCTCTATCTCTATCTCTATCTCTATCTCTATCTCTATCTCTATCTCTATCTCTATCTCTATCTCTATCTCGTCACCTACAGCTGGAAGTGCTGCCTCGTCATTTGTTGTGTGTGTATATATATATATATACGAGGCAGCACTTCCAGCTTTCAGTGAACGGGTGAAGACCCCAAACTTTAATCCAAGCAACGTTGTGGCCTGCTCAATGAGGCCTTTATCAAGCTACATAACAGTGCATATGACAGGGTATATATACCCACAAATCAATTACAATGAGTGATTACACATGTTTTCAATCAGGTCACATGATCTCTGACTACATCGTCACATGACATTAGTGTATGATGAACATTAAAAACTATACTCCTACTAGAGCGTACAAATTTACAAAAGTGTTCATAATAGAAAAAAAGCCGTGTGCATAAATGTATTTATGTGCATCTATCCTATAGAGTCCGTGTCCATTTCATGTATGGTTACAACAAGTGAACACGGTGCAAAAGTGCTAGGTGCATATAGAGTTAAAATCATCTGCTATTATTACAGCTGTACCTTATTACACGTTAAAAACAGGAAGGAGCTCACCACATATGGACACTACGAAGCAGCCAAAGTTGGCGTCCCCTCGTCGGCGGTGCGCATGCGCCGGGCCAGACGTCTCTAGCCACGCCCCCGACGCCGCCGCGCTCCCACGTGATGTCTCCATGGACCGCAGCGTCCTCCATTGGAGCGCACCGTAGGAGCAGAAGCAGCGAGGGGAGGGAGGCCAGGTCATGTGACTCGGCATCATAGGCGGGGCGTGTTTAGTAACCATAGAAATGTAAATGTGTTTGGACAGGCGGACGATCGCACCGCAGCCAGAACGTATACATGTGCACAAAGTCCAAAATAGAAACGCACCTTAGGGTACCTGGAGAGGGCCAAGGGGGAAGGAAATCAAACTCAGCCATTAGCCTAAAGCGATTATATCGTCCCCAGTGGCCATCACCACTATACCTTCATAGTGTGTGGTTATAATGGGACACACCCCTCCCATCTACCTACACGTAAAACAATAACGTGTATATCATACCAGTTCATTATTTTCTGTAATGTACTGATAAACATACTTTCATATATTTTAGATTCATTACACACAACTGAAGTAGTTCAAGCCTTTTATTGTTTTAATATTGATGATTTTGGCATACAGCTCATGAAAACCCAAAATTCCGATCTAAAAAAATTAGCATATTTCATCCGACCAATAAAAGAAGAGTGTTTTTAATACAAAAAAAAGTCAACCTTCAAATAATTATGTTCAGTTATGCACTCAATACTTGGTCGGGAATCCTTTTGCAGAAATGACTGCTTCAATGCGGCGTGGCATGGAGGCAATCAGCCTGTGGCACTGCTGAGGTGTTATGGAGGCCCAGGATGCTTCGATAGCGGCCTTAAGCTCATCCAGAGTGTTAGGTCTTGTGTCTCTCAACTTTCTCTTCCCAATATCCCACAGATTCTCTATGGGGTTCAGGTCAGGAGAGTTGGCAGGCCAATTGAGCATAGTAATACCATGGTCAGTAAACCATTTACCAGTGGTTTTGGCATGTGAGCAGGTGCCAGGTCGTGCTGAAAAATGAAATCTTCATCTCCATAAAGCTTTTCAGCAGATACATAGTAACATAGTACATAAGGCCGAAAAAAGACATTTGTCCATCCAGTTCGGCCTGTCATCCTGCAAGTTGATCCAGAGGAAGGCAAAAAAAACCTGTGAGGTAGAAGCCAATTTTCCTCACTTTAGGGGAATAAAAATTCCTTCCCGACTCCAATCAGGCAATCAGAATAAATCCCTGGATCAACGACCCCTCTCTAGTAGCTATAGCCTGTAATATTATTACGCTCCAGAAATACATCCAGGCCCCTCTTGAATGCCTTTATTGTACTCACCATCACCACCTCCTCAGGCAGAGAGTTCCATAGTCTCACTGCTCTTACCGTAAAGAATCCTCTTCTATGTTTGCGTACAAACCTTCTTTCCTCCAGACGCAGAGGATGTCCCCTCGTCAGTCACCGTCCTGGGAATGAATAGATGATGGGATAGATCTCTGTACTGACCCCTGATATATTTATACATATTAATTAGATCTCCTCTGTCGTCTTTTTTCTAAAGTGAATAACCCTAATTTTGATAATCTTTCAGGGTACTGTAGTTGCCCCATTCCAGTTATTACTTTAGTTGCCCTCCTCTGGACCCTCTCCAGCTCTGCTATGTCTGCTTTGTTCTCTGGAGCCCAGAACTGTTCACAGTACTCCATGTGTGGTCTGACTAATGATTTGTAAAGTGGTAGGACTATGTTCTCATCACGGGCATCTATGCCCATTTTGATGCAACCCATTATCTTATTGGCCTTGGCAGCAGCTGCCTGACACTGGTTTTTGCTAGTTTGCGGTTTATTAAAATTCCTAGATCTTTTTCCATGTGTTACCGAGTGTTTTACCATTTAATAAGTACGGGTGACTTGCATTATTCCTTCCCATGTGCATAACTTTACATTTGTCAGTGTTAAACCTCATCTGCCACTTATCTGCCCAAGCCTCCAGTCTATCCAGATCGCTCTGTAGTAGTATACTGTCCTCTTCAGTGTTAATTACTTTACACAGTTTAGTGTCATCTGCGAAAATTTATATTTTACTATGCAAGCCTTCTACAAGATCATTAATAAATATATTGGAGAATAGGGCCCAATACTGACCCCTGAGGTACCCCACTAGTGACAGTGACCCAATCTGAGTATGTACCGTTAATAACCACCCTCTGTTTTCTATCATTGAGCCAGTTACTTACCCACTTACAGACGTTTTCTCCCAGTCCGAGCATTCTCATTTTATATACTAACCTTTTATGTGGTACAGTGTCAAATGCTTTGGAGAAGTCCAGATAGACGACATCCTTTGATTCTCCGCTGTCAAGTCTAGAACTTACCACCTCATAGAAACTGATTAAATTTGTTTGACATGATTGATCCCTCACTAAGCCATGCTGATATGGCGTTATTTGCTTATTTCCGTTAAGATGCTCTAACATAGCATCTCTCAGAAAACCTTCAAACAGTTTACCCACAACAGATGTTAAACTTACCGGCCTATAGTTTCCAGGCTCTGTTTTTGGACCCTTTTTGAATATTGGCACCACATTTGCCATGCGCCAATCCTGTGGGACATTCCTTGTCGATATAGAATCTGCAAATATCAGAAATAAGGGTCTGGCTATGACATTACTTAATTCTCTTAGGATACGGGGGTGTATGCCATCCGGTCCTGGCGATTTGTCTATTTTAATCTTTTTAAGTCGCTGTTGCACTTCTTCCTGGGTCAGACAGGACACTTTTAATGGGGAATTTATTTCAACATTCGGCATGTCATCTGACAGTTTATTTTCCTCAGTGAATACATTGGAGAAAAAAAATATTTAACAGCTTTGCTTTCTCCTATGGAAGCATGAAGTGCTCCAAAATCTCCTGATAGCTAGCTGCATTGACCCTGCCCTTGATAAAACACAGTGGACCAACACCAGCAGCTGACATGGCACCCCAGACCATCACTGACTGTGGGTACTTGACACTGGACTTCAGGCATTTTGGCATTTCCCTCTCCCCAGTCTTCCTCCAGACTCTGGCACCTTGATTTCCGAATGACATGCAAAATTTGCTTTCATCCGAAAAAAGTACTTTGGACCACTGAGCAACAGTCCAGTGCTGCTTCTCTGTAGCCCAGGTCAGGCGCTTCTGCCGCTGTTTCTGGTTCAAAAGTGGCTTGACCTGGGGAATGTGACACCTGTAGCCCATTTCCGGCACACGCCTGTACACGGTGGCTCTGGATGTTTCTACTCCAGACTCGGTCCACTGCTTCTGCAGGTCCCCCAAGGTCTGGAATCGGTCCTTCTCCACAATCTTCCTCAGGGTCCGGTCCCCTCTTGTCGTTGTGCAGCGTTTTCTGCCACACTTTTTCCTTCCCACAGACTTCCCACTGAGGTACGTTCAGAAATTTCTTTCTGTCTTACCCTCTTGCTTGAGGGTGTCAATGATGGCCTTCTGGACAGCAGTCAGGTCGGCAGTCTTACCCATGATTGCGGTTTTGAGTAATGAACCAGGCTGGGAGTTTTTAAAAGCCTCAGGAATCTTTTGCAGGTGTTTTAGAGTTAATTAGTTGATTCAGATGATTAGGTTAATAGCTCGTTTAGAGAACCTTTTCATGATATGCAAATTTTTTTAGATAGGAATTTTGGGTTTTCATGAGCAGTATGCCAAAATCATCAATATTAAGACAATAAAAGGCTTGAACTACTTCACTTGTGTGTAATGAATCTAAAATATATCAAAGTCTAATGTTTATCAGTACATTACAGAAAATAATGAACTTTATCACAATATGCTATTTTTTTTTTAGAAGGACCTGTATGATCTATATATCTATATCTATATCTATATATATATATCATTTCATAATTTATTTTTCTTTTACACTTCGGGGCCATTTAATATTGCATTCTTTATCACTGATTCCACCTGTAACTGGGCTGACATGTTAGCCCCAATTACAGGGAAAATACAGCCTCCAAATAGGACAAACAGCCTCACTACAGAGCTGATCTAGGACTGCTAAGACCCTGAAACTAGAACAGACACCTGGCCCCATTTGATCATATGATCGCTAGGACTATTGCCACCTCCAGATCTGTGTAAAAAGTGGTTATTGAACACTGTGTATGCAGCGATGGAAAAGTAGGAGACAGTAAAATAAAAAAAAGTCCCTGCCTTCTCTATGGGGAGCCCTGTTGCCAGTGATAATGGGCTCCTGCAGCTGCGCGGTTAGCTGTGATCTCTGCGAAGGCATTTAGAAACGTCCTTGCAAAGATAAGTGCCAACCGCCCAGATGTATATAGTCAATAGGTGGTCAGCAAGCAGTTAAGTCCTGGGAAAACTGTTTAAGTGAAGGAAAATAAATTACCTAGGGGGTCATTTATGAAAAAAATATACGCCACTTTTTGGCATATTTAAGGGGCATATTTTGTTGCAAAGGTGTTTTGCAACAAAATCTGTGCCTCTTTCCCTGTGTACACCTGTGCCACCTACGCCTTTCTCGAGTTCTGAGAAAAGGGGGCATAGTATGTTCAGGCCTGTCTCATTCATCATTTTCAATCCCTGTTTTTAGCATAGAAAATGACTTAAAACTACGCCAGCAAGGGAGCCAGGGTATATATTTAATCCTGTTGAACAGCCGCTGAATGATGCACCTAAGCTATGAAGAGGCCGGTACCTCCACATAACTTATGCGTATCAAGCTGCATCAGACAGGGACTAAGACTGGCTAAAATTTAGTAAGTTTACATACACTTGCAGAATTTGCTTGTTTCTTAAAGGGAACCTGTCACCCAAAAATCGCCTATTAAGCTGTTTACAGTACCTTATAGTGCTGTATACTCGTTTCTTGATGCACTTTTTGTTCGTTTTCCCGCATGTCTGCTCATTCAGAAATCGATGTTATATTCAGCTGCTGCCCCGTGCTTCAAGTCAGGCTTGAAGTCACGGGGGCAGCGGCCTCGGCGTCTTACATGGCCCTCTCCCCGCCCCCTGCCTCTGTTACTGACAGCCGAACTCCGAATCCGGGACCGCGCTCAACGGCCGCATGCGCAGTAAAGGGCGGCAGGAGCGCGGTCCCGGCTGCCGCGCGTACTACGCGCCGTCTTACTTTCGCCGCACTGCGCATGCGCCCGACATCCTGTATCAAACGCGCCCGCGCCCAGGGCAGCAGCTGAATATAACATCGATTTCTGAATGAGCAGACATGCGGGAAAACGAACAAAAAGTGCATCAAGAAACGAGTATACAGCACTATAAGGTACTGTAAACAGCTTAATAGGCGATTTTTGGGTGACAGGTTCCCTTTAACCATTGTTCAGAGAATATGAATGATAACACACAAACTTTTCTTTCACTCATGGTTAGTGGCTGGCTGAAGTCATTTATTGTCAAACTCCTTTTTTTTAAATCATAATCACAACACAAACTACCCAAATGACTCTGATCAAAAGTTTATTTACCCTAGTTCTTAATGCTGTGTATTGCCCCCTTTTAACATAAATGAAAGCTTGAAGTATTTTGTGGTAGTTGTGGATGAGACTCTGTGATGGTAAAGCTGCACATTCTTACTGGCAGAAAAGCCTCCAGTTTCCCTAAGTTCTAGGGCTGTCTTGCATTAACTGCACGTTTGAGGTCTCCCCAGAGTGGCTCAATGATATTGTGGTCTGGAGACAGAGATGGCCACTCCAGAACCTTCACTTTATTTTGCTGTAGCCAATGACAGGTCGACTTGGCCTTGTGTTTTGGATAATTGTCATGTTAGGATGTCCAAGTATGTCCCATGCACAGCTTCAAGGATAATGAGTGCAAATTTTCCTCCAGTATTTGTTGATACATTACTGCATTCATATTGCCATCAATTCTGACGAAATTTCCTGTGCCTTTTGTAGCTCACACATCCCCAAAATATCAGCAATCCACCACCATGTTTCACAGAAAGAATTGTGTACTTTTCATCGTAGGCCTTGTTGACTCCTGTCCAAATGAAGCCTTTACGGTTGTGTCCAAACAGTTCAATTTTAGTATCATCACTCCAAATGACTTTGTACCAGAATCTTTGAGGCTGGTCTTTTCCGCTGTTTGGCATATTGTAAGCAAGATACTTTGTGGCATTTTCATAGTAATGGCTTTCTTCTGGCAACTTGACCATGCAGCCAATCTTTCTTCAAGTGCCTCCTTATTGTGCATCTTGAAACAGCCACACTACATTTTTTCAGAGAGTCCTGTATTTTACCTGAAGTTATTTGTGGGTTTTTCCTTGCATCGTGAACAATTGTTGTGGCTGATAGTTTAGTTGGTCTACCTGACCGTGGTTTAGTTTCAACAGAACCCCTACTTTTCCACTTCTTAATTAGTTTGAACACTGCTGATTGGCATTCTCAAGTCCTTCACTTTTTTCACATTTTGTTATGTTGTGGCCTTGTGCTAAAATTTAAAAAAAATCATGTTTTTCCCCATTATTCTGTCCTCAGTACCTCATATTGCTAATTTATTGAAAAGGAAAAACTAAAATATTTAAATATTGCGTAAGTATTCAGACTATTTTCTATGACCTATTAAATTTAGATCTAAAGGCCTCCCATTTCTCTTGATCATATTTGCGATGTTTCTATATCTTGATGTCCACCTTTGGTAAATTCATTTGATTGGACATGAATTGAAAAGACACTGCTGTCTATATAAGGCTTCCCAGCTGAAAATGCAAAAACCAAGCCATGAAGAGGAAAGAACTGCCTGTAGACCTCAGACAGAATTGTGTGGAGGCACAGATATGGAGAAGGGTACCTGGACACCGTTGATGTGTCACCATGTGTTGCTGCTCTCTGGAAGGGATGGTAAGGCGTGGTGCACCCCAATGGGAAATTAGTCCAGAGTGTCAGGGTCTGCAGTAAATCAGGGTGCTTCTTTACTGGAGGAATTCGGATACAAAACAATATAGACGAGGCATTGGGCTGGCTTCTCCAGTCTCCTCCTTGGCAGAAGGGTTTCATGGCGAGGAAAGCCCTGAGCTAGCTGTCCCTCTTTCTCTTCAGAAGGCTGGTACCCTGGTCCAAGGCTGGTGATCCAGGGTCTGTGGCAGCGTATTCCGTGACCGCAGATGAAGGTCCTGTGTGACCTAAACGTCATATTTAAGAATACTGTTCATACTAAAATATATATTGGGCAAACGTATGAAACTACTATATGATTTGAATGAATAAATCCCTTTTGAAATTGCAATACTAAAACTGTGTGCCTCAACTTTACTACGCAAATGTCAAAGTACTCCCTGCTCCAGGGCACTATACGAATCTCATCAGACTCATCTCCCTTGCAGAGCTGCTGCATGCTGCAAGTTTCGACACTGTAGTACTATAGAAGTACTAACTGCCAGTTCAAAAGGGACAGACCACTGTAATTGGCAGGCCTGTCACTAATATGCTGTGCTCTAGAACACAGGTGACAGGTTCCCCTTAAGACTAATCCAAGTTTGTGGCCTCTGCTGCCACACTATTTTCTTCCTGGCATTCAAAGGCATGCTTTTATTACAAGCAATTATATATTATATAATTATACAGTACAGACCAAAAGTTTGGACACACCTTCTCATTCAAAGAGTTTTCTTTATTTTGATGACTATGAAAATTGTAGATTCACACTGAAGGCATCAAAACTATGAATTAACACATGTGGAATTATATACATAACAAACAAGTGTGAAACAACTGAAAATGTAATATTCTAGGTTCTTCAAAGTAGCCACCTTTTGCTTTGATTACTGCTTTGCACACTCTTGGCATTCTCTTGATGAGCTTCAAGAGGTAGTCACCTGAAATAGTCTTCCAACAGTCTTGAAGGAGTTCCCAGAGATGCTTAGCACTTGTTGGCCCTTTTGCCTTCACTGCGGTCCAGCTCGCCACAAACCATCTCGATTGGGTTCAGGTCCGGTGACTGTGGAGGCCAGGTCATCTGGCACAGCACCCAATCACTCTCCTTCATGGTCAAATAGCCCTTACACAGCCTGGAGGTGTGTTTGGGGTCATTGTCCTGTTGAAAAATAAATGATGGTCCAACTAAACGCAAACCGGATGGAATAGCATGACGCTGCAAGATGCTACGGTAGCCATGCTGGTTCAGTATGCCTTCAATTTTGAATAAATCCCCAACAGTGTCACCAGCAAAGCCCCCCCCCCCCCCCCCCCACACCATCACACCTCCTCCTCCATGCTTTACGGTGGGAACCAGGCATGTAGAGTCCATCCGTTCACCTTTTCTGCGTCGCACAAAGACACGGTGGTTGGAACCAAAGATCTCAAATTTGGACTCATCAGACCAAAGCACAGATTTCCACTGGTCTAATGTCCATTCCTTGTGTTCTTTGGCCCAAACAAGTCTCTTCTGCGTGTTGCCTGTCCTTAGCAGTGGTTTCCTAGCAGATATTCTACCATGAAGGCCTGATTCACACAGTCTCCTCTTAACAGTTGTTCTAGAGATGTCTGCTGCTAGAACTCTGTGTGGCATTGACCTGGTCTCTAATCTGAGCTGCTGTTTAACCTGCGATTTCTGAGGCTGGTGACTCGGCTGAACTTATCCTCCGCAGCAGAGGTGACTCTTGGTCTTCCTTTCCTGGGGCGGTCCGATTGTGAGCCAGTTTCTTTGTAGCGCTTGATGGTTTTTGTGACTGCACTTGGGGACACTTTCAAAGTTTTCCCAATTTTTCGGACTGACTGACCTTTTATTTCTTAAAGTAATGATGGCCACTTGTTTTTCTTTACTTGGCTGCTTTTTTCTTGTCATAATACAAATTCTAACAGTCTATTCAGTAGGACTATCAGCTGTGTATCCACCTGACTTCTCCACAACGCAACTGATGATCCCAACCCCATTTATAAGGCAAGAAATCCCACTTATTAAACCTGACAGGGCACACCTGTGAAGTGAAGACCATTTCAGGTGACTACCTCTTGAAGCTCATCAAGAGAATGCCTAGAGTGTGCAAAGCAGTAATCAAAGCAAAAGGTGGCTACTTTGAAGAACCTAGAATATGACATATTTTCAGTTGTTTCACACTTGTTTGTTATGTATATAATTCCACATGTGTTAATTCATAGTTTTGATGCCTTCAGTGTGAATCTACAATGTACTGTGTGTGTGTGTGTGTGTGTGTGTGTGTGTGTGTGTGTATATATATATATATATATATATATATATATATATATATATATATATATATAATCTCTAGTTCACACCAGTTATTTAGTCAGTGGAGTCTACTCAGAGATGAGGTGAGCATGCTGCAATTTGAAAATAAATAAAATCAAGTGACAAACAATTTCACAAAGAAAAAAAAAAACTATCCAACATGTAACATCTGCATTTGTTTTTGCAGCATCTTTTCATGGTGACTGTTTTTACAAGCAAAAAACATTTATTTAACATGTTTTACCCGTAAAAACACAACATGTAGTAAAAACTTGTTTCTTCTCATGTGGGTTTGATGCATCACAAATTAGAATATAGTCAAAAAGTTAATTTATTTTTAGGATTTTAATTCAAAAAGTTCAAGCATTTTTTTTATGTTCTTCTAGTAACGTATAGCACAAAACATTAAACTAGTTTAACTACAAGTGATGTTTGGCATTTCTACATTGGCAGCTTAAACAGTTCTATTGAGTTCCCATAAAGGCGTTTTGCCTCCCTCTAGTGTACACTTTGATTAATAGCAGCTTTTTTGGCACACAACCAGAATTTTTCTAACATTTGGAAAATGTGAACATTCAATTTAGAAAATACCTTTAGTATTTACAATTGGCATATCACAGATGTTTAGAAGAATAGGGGGTCCTTTCAGCCAACCAAACGTTCCTGTCTCAACAACTGCCTGATTGGCAGTGGAGATGAGGGCTGCAGTTACATTGAGAATCATTATTACTGTCCAGCAGATCGCTGTTTAGACAGCAGAACGAGTGCATACAAACACTCACCCCTAATAATTTGCCTGATAAGCGGTCCGTGTGTAAATGGACCTTAAAGGGAATCTGTCCACTCCGAAGCAGCCCCCAAACTAGTCAGCAGTTTATAGTGTAAGTGATGCCGAGTTTGGTTGTCCTCTATTATATGACTGAGCTCATGAGTCCTCTCAATGCATTTTACTGCTGCTTTTTGGGAGCAGTGTCAGAATGAAAGTGAATAGAACGATAAAAATTACTTAACTGGACTGTCACACTATACACTGCTTCCTCTAGTTTGGGGAGTGTGTCGGAGTTTACGGATTCCCTTTAAGAATGGTGCTGCCCTGCAGCGCAGTTGTGATGTATTTGAAAACTACAAGCTGTTGACTGCATGCAATTACCGCATTGACAATGCATTCACAAAGCAATAATAGAATTTAGCCAGTTAAGCAGCCTAACTAAACATTAATGTCCTGTAGAGAAAAAGTAAGCGACAAGACCACTACATGTGGTGGTACCCTTATTTATCCAACAGTGTTTTCTAATTCCCCATAAACCTGTACACTGCATATAGCTTTCATTGTGAAGAAAGAAAGAAATTGCTGAAAGAAAGGATTGGACATGTTAAAATTCTCCTGACATCTGCCACTGGTGTAGACTTGTGTTGCGCCATGCACATTAGGTAACTATCTGATACAGCTAAGCTCTGTCTAACGGCTGTATTGGACCAACAGATTATCTGTCCCATCAGACTAAGGGCTCATGCACAAAACCGTATGTGTTTTGCAGTCCGCAAAACACGGATCAGCAACAAAAAATTGATGACATCCGTATTGCATCCTTTTTTTGTGGATCCAATGTAATGCCTGTTCTTGTCCTCAAAATGCAAAGGAATGGGCCATGATCTATTTTTTTGCGGAACGGACATGCAGACATACGGAAACGGAATGAACATGGAGTCATTTAAGTTTTTTTTGTGGACCCATTGAAATGAATGGTTCCACATACGGACCTGTAGTATAAAAACGGAACGGAAACGGAAGAAAAATACGTTTGTGTGCATGAGCCTTAATAGTTGGTGTGTATAACTAAAGGTGTGTGTAAACAGCTATCTGACTAATGATTGGTCAGAAATTTTGTCAGATAACCTGTTGGTGTAATACAGCCCTAATGTGTAAGGGTACAGTATGACTGTACAACGTCACTCAGGTTATCAGCTGAAACCTTCCCTAGCACTGTGCTGATAGCAGAGGAAGAAATGAAGTCATGCTAGATCTCCTCTCAGGCTGTGCAAAGTAAATTTAGTTAGTCTGCAATTTCCACCTCTGCCGACCATGACTTCTGGTATTTGTATGGAAATACATACAGTGAAACCCCTCTGAGATGACCAGCCAAATTGCATTGAACAGTGGTCTTCCAGTACGAATATATGAGGGAATTGAAAATCTGTTGCAGGAAGTCTGATCCGGATTAGGTGTGGTCTTGTCAAAGAGGTGATCTTCTGGGTCTTTTGTAGAAGTTTCACTGTATTCTAATGTATCATTGTATTTTTTTTTATTTCACAGCATATGCGATTAGCACAGGAATTTCATGAGTTTGTGAAAAATGATGATCGGTTTGAAATATGTGCTCCGGTTATTTTGGGTCTTGTATGCTTCCGTTTAAAGGTAAGAATTTTTGCTTTGTATTTTTAGAGCTATTTGTAGAGCTGTGACTTGTCTGTGAATGGCTTTTCTCTATAGATAGCAGAGTGAACATGGTGCCTGCATGCAGTTTTTTCACACAGATTTACACAGCGAGATTAGACAAATCTCATGTACACTTTGCTCTTTTCTGTGCGGAAATTGACCTGCCGTGCAGATTTAGGGTGGCTGCACACTGGTGCGGGTGAAAGTGCAGAAGATCTGAACGCATTTCAGTGTACATTTCTGCACCAAAGACTACAATTGATAATTGCAGTTTTGGAAGATTTTATCCTTTTGAAAAGGGTAAAATCAGCACCTAGAATTGCAAACCTAATTTACATGCTGCGGATTTATAAATTTGTCTCATACACTTTTCTGGTAATGTTTTGCTCTGTGGTTTTTCTGCACGTGAAATAAGCACAAAATTGACGTGTGCAGTTGTCCTTAAATACGCAGCAGGTCAGTCCTCTGTGCTTTAGTTTTTTTTTTTTTTTCCTGTGGATTTCACAGAAAATACTCAAAATCTGCACCAAATAACACATGTGGTGGTTTTTGGTGCGGGAATGGAATCTTCATTAAACATGACACATCAAACCAATCTCTCTAAACAAGCAAATAACCTCTGGTGGCAAAAACACAACAGATTTATTCCATTATCTAGAAAAAAGGTAACTAAAGTGTGACTGGGGCAAATTTACATGTTAAACAGGGACTGAAGTAGTCCTAAATTAGGCAAAGCCTCTGGAAGTGCAAGGGAGAAACTAAACCAGCTTTTGTAAATGACCTCCAATGAATGTGAGCCTGGATGAAGGTTAACCATGAGCATCCGTGTTTTTTTTTTTTTTGCGAACCGCAAAATACGGTTGTGTGCACAAGGCCTAAGGTTGGGTTCACATGTGACTTATTAGCTGCAGATTTGCGGTCACTGATTTTCGTACACCAAATCAGCAGCGTTGTACTGTACTAGCAAATTGCACGGGGGTCATTTACAAACATTTTTATTTTATTTTTTATTTATTTTTTAAACTCCTGTGCGACACTATTTTGGGAGGAGCCGGGAGTTTGGCTCCAGCAAATTTACTATCATTTCATTTTAGAAAACTGGTGTAAAAGAGGAGAAAAACGACTACAGTTAGGCGCTGGAGTGTTTACTTCAGGCTCACGGACTGCCGGAGGTGTGCCTAATTTATGACTGGGCGCAGTCATAAATCAGCCGAATCCTCCTGCAGTGCAAGGCAGAAATAAAGACCACCGCAAAAAGTCCCATGAGTTTTTAGCAATTCTCATTTACATGTGGCAGAAAAAATCTGCAGCAAATACTCACCTGTGCTGTGGATTTTTAATCTGCAGCATGCCAATTTACACTGCAGATTTCATCACGGAATTCACCCTTTCTAAGGCCTCATGCACACGTTTTTGGTCCGCATCCGAGCCGCATTTTTCAGACCCATTCACTTCAATGGGGCCGCAAAAAAAGTGCTGTCCACATCTGTTGCTCCGTTCCGTGGTGGCCCCGCAAAGAAAATAGAAAATGTCCTATTGTCAGTTTCCCGCAAATTGTGGAATGTACATAGCCAGCAGCCGTGTTTTGCAGATGCGCAATTTGCGGACCACAAGACACATCGACGCATGTGCATGCAGCCTAAGGCCTCATGCACACGAACGTATATTCTTTCTGTCCGTTCCCTTTATTTTTATTTTTTTATTTTTTTTACAAAAAAGCTGCTTTACACCCACACTTTTCAGTTTCCCAAAAGGTTACGGCACAAAATGCACCCCACATTTTATTCCCCATTTCCCCCCGAATACGGCAACACCCCATACGTGCTCAAAAAATGATGTATGGGTGCACAGCAGGGCTCTAGATTCAAACAGCAAAATATGGATTTTGCTCACCTGAATTGGCAGACATTTATTTTAGGTACCATGTCGCGTTTAAAAGATTCCTGAGGTCCCCAGAAATTAAAAACCCCAAAAAGTGACCCCATTTTGGAAAGGGCACCACCGTACGAACATTTTAAGTGGTGGAAAGGGTACTTTTAGGCAAACTGTGTCTCACAGAAGACAAACACTTGCTAAAGGATTTCAAAGCACACATTTGTGAAAATGAAAAATTACAAGCAGACCCCAATTTTTCCCTTTTACAAGGGGTTAAAGGGGAAAATGCACCCCAGAATATGTTCCCCCATTTAATCCCGATTCAGGAAGGCCCCATATGTGCTTGTAGCCTGCTGTGTGGGCGAACAGCAGGCAAACGGCTAAATGTGAATTTGGCTGGCCTGAATTGGCAGACATGGATTTTTAGGTGCCATGTCACATTTAAAAAAAAATCCTGAGGTCCCCATAAATTAAAAACCCCAATAAGTGACCCTATTTTGGAAAGAGCACTCCCGTACGAACATTTTAAGGGGTGGAAAGGGCACTTTTGACCTAACAGTTGTTTCGTAGAAATTAATATGTAGTGGTTGGTGAAAAGTGGATCTGTATGCTATGAGGACTAAATCAGAGATATGGGGTGGTAAAACTACAGGGTACATCATGGATGAAATTAAATTAATACTCCATGGATAAGTGGTAGATATTAAATACTCCTGCATGCACATGCCAGGTATTTTACGGCAGTTTTCGCAGTGGTAAATGGTGTCTTTCCTTATCCCCCTTTTGGAACACACCCTGCATCTTTTTTGGGTCCTTCCCTTTCTTGCTGTCTGGGGACTTGACCTGGAAAATGTTGCCCTGGTACAACACGGCACCATGACTTCCAGAAGTACTGGGGCCCTCTCCGGTCTGGCTTTGAAAAATTAAGGCCTTGATAACCACCTCTTGGAACTGAAGGAAAGTTCCTGTGTGGCCTGAAGATTGAAATGGCACATACGCATTGCACATTTATCTGTACAATGTGTACGGACAGCTTTTTGTACCATACTTTAGTTTACCATACTTTCCCCTCCCATGTGCCTGTTGAAGTCCAGGACACAAACTGGTTTGGGGGGAGTGGTTGTGGTACCTCATACAGGACCAGGGGAGCTGGTGGTAGTGTGAATGGTGGTCAGTAAAAGGACATTCCTCTTGTCCTTTTACTTAACCACCAGCATGTTCTCATGGAGGAGAACCCTACTTTCACCCATTCTCAGTGGTTGCCCTACCAGGGATCTAGGGAGGCTTCTCAGATTTTTGTGCACTGAGCTGCAAGCCACAGTACCTCTGGAAGTTGGTGACCAAAATAGGGATATGCTGGTATAATAGTTATCCACACAGAGGTGGTAACCCTTATCCAGCAGTGGGTGCAGTTAAGTCCCACACGATCTTCCCACTAACTCCTAGGATGGGGATGGGGCATTCTAGGGGTTCTATCCGGGAAGATTTCCCTTTGTGAATACAGTAGGTGTACCCGGAGCTACTATCACAAAGTTTGTATATCTCTATCCCATTCCTTGCCCATTAACTAGGCAGGTACTAGTGGAATCTAATCCTCCCTCTGAAAAGTAATAGGGACTCGTCTACACAGACATTTTTATCTGGGTTGCACAACTTGGCAAACTGTGTTAAAATGTGTTAAAATGGTCAATGACTGGCCTAACCTTGAACAGATGGTCAAATGTTGGGTCATTTTGCATTGGGCACTGTGCATTGTCATTGTAGTGTAGGAATTTCCTAATTGACTCAAATTGCTTCCGGGTCATGGTCTTACTGTAAATTGGAGTCTGGTATAAAATGTCTGCGCTCCAATAAACTTCATAATCTCTGCTGCACTTACTGGGGTCCAACGTAGGGGTCTAACGTATGCCAATGTAGGGTTCTGATCAATAAATTGTTGGGCGTATAAATTGGTTTGGGCCACCATTAAATTTAGTGAAGCCCGCACTATATCTATATTCCGAACCTGCCGTTAAAATCTAGAATTTGGGGGTGGATTCCATAAGTGTTCACTCTGGGGGGACTGCCTCTGCTGCTACCCTGGGGCGCCTTCTAGAGAGTTCCTCATCAGCTGATGATGATGATGATGATGAGGGGCTAGTGGAAAGTGGCATCCTCTTCTCCCTCACTGGCAGACTCAGTATTGGAGGCAAGCATGGCGTATAGGCCATTTTTGTTTTATTGGGGTGTGACATGTGAAAACCTTTATTTCGTGTGAGGGGTGTGTATGTTGTGTTTTCACACATGAAGAGGCTTGTAATAAATTTTAAATTAAAATTTTAGAAGAAAAAAAGAGGAAAAAAAGTTGTTGAAGTATTTTCTGCACAAAAAAAAACAATTTGCAGTGCAAACTGAGCAGACGCGATCAGTAATGGTAGTGGCTGCAAAATGCACATACACAGATGGTGCGTTCGTGCAAAATTCTAAACACTAACTGAAAGATATATACTAACTGCAGGTCTATTTTTCACACACAAAAAATGTAAAAAAAAATCAAAAAATGTGCAGATGTAAATTGGCATACTACTGATAGGTGCTCTGCAGCATGCACGCACACAGAGCGTGCGTGCAAAAACTGTAGTATAAAAATTCACTACAAAACAAAAATATAAACGTAACCCTTTCGGTTTTACTTCCATTTTGCATGAGCTGAACGCAAAGATCTGAAACATTTTCTACATACACAAAAGACCCATTATTCTCAAAAATTAACAAATGTCTAAATCTGTGTTAGTGAGTACTTTTCCTTTGCCGAGATAATCCATCCCACCTCACAGGTGTGGCATATCAAGGTGCTGATTAGACAGCATGAATATTGCACAGGTGTGCCTTAGACTGCCCACAACAAAAGGCCACTCTGAAATGTGCAGTTTGATCACACAGCACAATGCCACAGATGTCGCAACAATTGAGGGAGCGTGCAATTGGCATGCTGACTGTAGGAATGTCTACCAGAGCTGTTGCCCGTGCAATGAATGTTCATTTCTCTACCATAAGCAGTCTCCAAAGGCTTTTCGGAGAATTTGGCAGTACATTAAACCAGCCTCACAACTGCAGACCACGTGTAACCACACCAGCCCAGGAGCTCCATATCTAGCATGTTCACCTCCATGATAGTCTGAGACCAGCAACCTGGACAGCTGCATCAACAATCGGTTTGCATAACCAAAGAATTTCTGCACACGGTCAGAAACCATCTCAGGGAAGCTCATCTGCATGCTCGTCGATCTCATCGGGGTCTGGACCTGACTGCAGTTCATTGTTGTAACCGACTTGAGTGGGCAAATGCTCACATTTGATGGCGTCTGGCACATTGGAGAGGCATTCTGTTCACAGATGAGTCCCGGTTTTCACTGTTCAGGGCAGATGGCAGACAGCGTGTGTGGCATCATGTGGGTGAGCTTCTTTCAGCTTCCGGTGTTGAGATGTGCCGGTTTGCATTGACCGGCCAATCGCAGTGCTTGGAGCTGCAGGGGGGGCGGTACTGCCCCATGCTGCCCTTACCCGGCATGGCTGTCTGCCGGTAAAAGCAGCCATGGTGCCCCAATTCCGTCTCGATCCTCCCCCAGCACCCGGCGGACATTGCGCTGTACATGTACTAAACTGGTCCTTAAGTCGCGTTTAGCTGCGCCGTACATGTACGGTGCAGGTCCTTAAGGGGTTAAGGGCAATGTGTGCAAGAAGTATAATATGTACAAGTTTAATGTATACAAAAATACAAATGTATATATTTGTATCACAAAACCTAAACAGAGTAGAACTTGCATCCCAGGACAGAAAGCAAACCACAACATGCTCCAGTTTGCTCTCCGGTATAAGAACAGAACGGAATGCATTTTGGAGCATTCTGTTCTGTTCAGTCATGTTTTGTCCCCATTGACAGTGAAAGAGGACAAAACGGAAGCGCTTTTTTTTTTTTTTTTTCGGTATTGAGACCCTATGATCTAAATACCGGAAAAAATGAACGCTAGTGTGAAAGTACCCTTACCAGCTCCAACCCAGGATTAAATCATATGTCAGTGGATGCAGCATGTCACAGTGAGTGAACACTCCCAAAATGGAAAATGAGGATCCAGCACTGCCTTTCTCCTAACTGTAGACTTTATTGAAGCGTAGCAATTAAAAAGACTGAGTTTTCTTGACTTGTTTAGGGCAACACTAGCCATTCGTCAAAAGAATAAAATTTCACACAAAGCAACAGGTAAGATGCACGTTTGGAAAATCGGGAAACCAACACATACATGATGAGGTGAATATCATTAGGTCTCCACAGGTTCATAACTAATTATTCAAGGAGAGGGGGAGGAGGGGGAAGACTAGTGATGGACTAACATCGGCCGGGATTGCGTTCGCGGCGGACCCCATTGACTTTAATGGCAGGCGAACCTAAAAAAAACCTTCAGGTCATATTTGCACCCACCAAATACTAACTAGAAGTGCACAAATAGTCCCACAACATGGACAGTGGCATACTGGGGGGGAATAGGCCCACATAAATTAGGCATTCACTTGACAGAAAAGAACAAGTGATTATGTGGCTGGAGGTATATTAGGCAGTCACTGGATAACAATTCTACTGTGGGCCACTGGAGTAGAGGCCCCAAAAATTAGGCATTCAGCTGACGGAAAAGGCCTTTTATGCCGCTGTGTATACATAAGACGAGGACCATTCTTTGTTCTGGGTCGTGGTGGATATGTGTGGGCTGGCATTAAGAAAATCAATTACACGTGGTCATCACAGGTGTTAAATTCCTCCGAGATCCATGCCTCATTTATTTATAGAAATAGGAGGTAGTCCACACTGTCGTGAGCTAGGCGAGTGCACTTATCGGCCACGATCCCCCCCCCCCCCCGCTGCGCTGTGTGTCCTTTTGGACAGGACACTCGACGAGGGGCAAGCCAAGAGTTCCATGGTAAACTGTGCCAGCACTGGCCACAGGTCAAGCCTGCACACCCAGGAGTCCAGGGGTTCCTCGCTTCTCAGAGCGTCCACATCGGCCATTAACCCGATGTAGTCGGACACCTGTCGGTCTAGGCATTTCATGAGGCTGGCTCTCGATGGGTTGTCTGCAATAATGATCACATATCGGAAGTGACCAACACATCTTCAAACCGCCCTCTTCTTGCAGGCGCGGTCGGATTGGTACTTGCACCTGTTTCACTGTGGGTGGAAATGCCTCTGCCAGCACCCGCAACAGCAGAATGCAGCATCTCTCACAGCAAGGCCTTGAAATGCTGCATTCTGACAGCCCTCTGTGATGCTGGTAACATGTCCGCCACTTTGTGTTTGTACCGGGGGTCTAAGTATATTGCCACCCTGTACTGGTCCTTGCCCTTTATGCTTTTTATACGGGGGTCCCTCTTCAAACACTGGAGCATGAAGGCCCCCATTTGCACTAAATTGGAAGCGGTGGAGCGCCCTGGCTCCTGCTCATCGCCCAGGAGAATGTTGTCCTTGGTATCCTCCCCCCAGCCACGGACAACACCAGGGATCCCCGAAAAGTTTAAAGCCTGCTCTTCTTGCTCCCCCCCCCCCAGCCACCATCCTCCTCTGACTCTTCAGACTCCTACTGACTTGTTTCAGATGGAGTAGCCCCCCCTGGGAATTCATTCAGCATTGCGACTTCCTCATCTTCCAGCTCCTGCTCCTTGACGGCTTGATCAATGACAGGACGCAATGCACGCTCCAGAAAGAAGGCGTAAGGTACGATGTCATTGATGGCGCACTGGCTATGACTGACCAGTTTGGTGATCTCATCAAATGGCCGCAGAAGTCTGCATGCATCGCGCATGAGCAGCCACTGGCACGGTGAAAAGAAACTAAGCTACCCAGAACCTGTCCTGCTGCAGAGTTGTACAGGAAGTCATTAACGGCACATTGCTGCTGAAGCAGCCTATCAAGCATATACAAGGTGGAGTTCCAGCGCGTCGGGCAGTCACAAATAAGACGTCTGACGGGTAAGTGGTGTTGCCGCTGAACGTCAGCAAGGTGAGCCATTGGCGTGTAAGATCTTCTAAAATGGCCAGAAATTTTCCTGGCCTGCTGCAAGATGTCCTGGACCCTGGGGTATTTGGCAACAAATCGCTGCACGACTAAGTTCAGGATGTGTGCCATGCACGGCACATGTGTAATTTTGCCCTGTTTCAGCATGCTCAGCAGATTGGCACCGTTGCCGCACACCACTTTACCAACTGTCAAATTTAGCAGGGTTAGCCACTGACCGGCCTGTGACCGCAGAGCTGAAAGTGCAGGACCGGTGTGGCTCTTGGCTTCCAGGCACAGCCGCAGCACAGCATGGCAACGTCTCATCTGGCACGTCAAATAGGTGCTGGGGAGCTTGGGGGTGCAGCAGAAGAGGCGGTAGCAGTGGAAAAGGAGGAGTCAGCTGAGGAGGAGATGGGGAATGGATTATGAGGAGAAGAGGAGGCAGGCCTGCATGTAATCCGTGGTGGTAACACCAAATTCACACGGGTGCCACGGGTTACATGCTTGACAGCCGTCAGAAGGTTCATCTAGTGAGCAGTAAAAGTTATGTACCTTTCCTGCCTGTGTTTGCTAGACCATGTGTCTGTGGTCAGATGTATCTGATATATTCACTTGCTGCTGTACATGGCCATATAGCTCTGGGAGAAATAATTCCTTCTGGGACTCTCCATTGTGTGCCAATGGCCACAAATTTTCTAAAGGCCTCAGAGTCCAACAGTTTATATGGCAGTAGTTGGCGGGCTAGAATTCCCGACGAGCCAGCAGTCAGCCATTGGGCAAGAGGATTATCCGGAGTTATCAACTTTTTATGCTCGAACATTTGGGCCATGGAAGCCTGCCTTCTGCCAGATGAACGTGACGATGGCACTGTGGAAGATGGAGTGGCGGACAAATGGGAGGAGAGAGAAGAGGCAGGACGTGGCGCACCAGGAGGTGACTTTGTGGGTTCTGACGGCGTTGCTCCCACTGGGCTTGGTGATGGGAGGCCAGGTGCCTTCTAAAGGCGGTCGTCCCTAGTTGAGTGTTGGGCTTACCGTGACTTATGCGTTGACAGCACAGGCTGCAGATGGCAACACTGTCGGCAGCTGACACGTTAAAAAAAAGCCCACACTGAGGAGCCATGTGCTCACATCCTGGAAGCTCTCTTGTGAGCACCCACACGACGTCCATTGACACGTCATCATCGTCCACTTCACCACTGACATTTAGAGATCTCTGAGTAGGAAGCAACAGCGGGGGACCACCCTACTTGGGCTGATCTGTGTACTATCGTCAGACCAATAGGTGGCGGCTGTTGCTACCTCCTCTTCCTCATCCGATGCCAAGAATGGCTGTGCATCGTAAGGTCTGGAAATGGATGGGAAAATAATTCCTCTGACTCGAGTGGAGGGGCTATGGTGGTGGTGTCTTTGGGGGTGCACACAGATAGTGAGGAGGGTGCAGAAGCAAAAGCACCTTCTCCAACTTCCCACTTAGGCTCCAGCCTGGTGCCCCTGCCTGACCCCTACAACCCCTGCGGAACAGCCTGCCTCTGCCTGTCATTTTCAAAATTACCCTGTGCCAAAGTCCCTAGAGAAGAGCAGTATTTGTGGAAGCTGGTACATCGCAGGCCTCAGTCAGTATTTTGTGGGGGAAAGCATTGAGGCGGGTGTACGTAGGTGACGCAGCCCGATGTGAAGCGGCGTATCAGCAATGCTGCTCCCGCTACTGCTCTATCATCCCCTGTCAGTGAGGTCTTGCTGAATGCCGTTACACCGCGACACCGCTAACCTCCTGGGTTGCCTCGCCGCTTCATTACCTCAAGGTTCCTGTGGAGTGTAGCAAGCCGAACCGGAGCGGATTGTAAAGCTGACACAGGAGGAGAAGCATACTGGCCAGGCGGTCTGAGAGTGCACTTGGCCCCCCCCCCCCCCCCCTCTTCGGTGAAGATCTGGTGAGATGCACTGATGTTTGTTCACTTCTCTGCTTTGAAAGCTGGTATTTGAAAAACTTTTAGACAATATCGGAGAGAGGGCGCAGGCTGACGGGAAGTTGGAAGGGGGCCATGTGAACGGGTTCTAAAAAGCTATATATCTGGGACCTGGGTGGCGCCCCCCCCCCCCCCTCCTGAAAACCTGCACAAAAGTGAAGGAGATGATGGAGGAGAAGGAATGCCGTCAATAGCCCAAAAAGGGCAAGTGTTATGGTTTAAGCTGGAAGGCAGAGTTGGCTTGTAATATCTACCGCCCAGGGACTGAGGGTTTGGGGGAGGGGGAGGTTTTTGTGAAGTCATAATATGGGACCCCTATTGCTGATGCTACACTAACAAGAACTGGATGGATTAATTCAACTAACTCAGCAAATCAACTAACCAAGTGACTAGTATCAACGTTATGAACTAATTCAACTGACTTTAACTAAGTGACTGCTACTAAATTTTGCTCATCAGGGTCTAAATTGCGGGGTTGACAACCACCCAAAGACTTTAACTAAAATAAAACGCACTACTATATAAAATTATGAATTAAGGAGGAGATGGTATATTAGTGGATCCATGAATGGGTAGTAGACCTGATAAAGTAATATATGAATAATTGCTTAACGTATTGCTGTTGGAGTCTGAATACTGACTCCCCTCTCAGATTGCTCTTTTTTTTTTTTTTTTCTCCTCTATTTTGCCTTTTTTGGCAGAATATCGTGAGGGCATTGGGGGGGGGGGGGGATAGGAAGACTGGTGGGTACCAGGGAAGATTACAGAGATGGCTAGACAGGGGGCGGGAAAAAAGGGCAAGATGCAAACAGAGTTAAATACCTCAATCTCCCCAATGATCAAAAAAACAAAGATCCAAGCAATTACTCCTGACCAATATGTGTGGCCAGACTAGTCCCTCAAAAAAATTGACGTGGCAAGATCAAGAGGGTGAGGCTATTATAGATGAAGGTTTGGGGTTAAAAGCATCTGAGGATAGCTTCTGGTCTGGGGGGAGAGGCAGTAAACAGTTAAGGGAACTGCAAGAAAAGGCCTCTACAAAAGAAGAGCAGGTCCCTAGCCTGCAAGATATATTTCAAGAAATAAACAAATGTAATTTGGCAATACAGGACCTCTCTCTCCAGACCGGAAGTATTAGGGAGTCTGTGGGACTCCTCAGAGCGGATGTACAAAAATACAAAGAAAGGCTGATAGAAATAGAAAAAAGAGCATCAGACTGAGGACCTCCTGCAGACAATAACTAAAGAAAAAAAATTCCTAAAGGAGGAAAATAGGGAGCTGAAAAATAGAGTATTGGAGTTGGAAAATAGATCTAGAAGGCCTAATCTGAGATGTCTGGGAATCCCAGAAGGCGCGGAGGGGCAAGACCCTTGCGTGTTTATACAAATTTTGTTGAAGGAACAACTGGGCTAGGACATCTCAGATTATAAAAACTTTGTGGAACAGGCCTATAGACTCCCATCAAAGTTGCCCCCAATCAGAACGAGACAGAGACCTATAAATTTCAATCTTTCAGGGATAAGGATTAAATACTGCGCAGGTCGAGGAAGAAAGGGAAATTAGAATATTCAGGCGCAATAGTAATGTTGTTCCCTGACTACGCAAAAGAAATGGTGAAGGAAAGAAGACTCTTTGATGTGAAAAAAAACATTACGTTCAAATGTGAAATATTCGATGATCCCGGCTAAATTGAGGATAGAATGGGAAAGTAAGAACTGGGTTTTTGACACAGTGGAGGCGGCTGAAGTATGGATCAAAGAAAAGATAGGGAGATGAGGGGTGAATCGGGTTGGGGGCTGGTCGGGAGGAGACATGCTTAGATGGAGAACCAGGATGGAAATGGCCTGGCTCATTCAGAAGGGAATCGGGTTGGGAAGGGTAGCTACTACATAGTGTGTTTTTTGCCTTTCTCTCTCCCACTCCCCTCGGGGGGCTCTTCAGTATACCTTGGGAAAAATAAAATCTAAAATAGGCCTGTATGAGAATTGTTTCTGGGAATATCAGGGGTTTGAGTAGGGGTGTAAAGAAAGTGGCGGTGTTTGACACAATACACAGAACCCTACCTGCCATAATCGGTCTACAAGATTCACATTTGACAAGTGAGACGACAAATGGGCTATTCAGACCGTGGATACAGCACTCCTTTCATTCAGTTTATTCATCATATGCTAGAGTGAGTGTTTTAATTCATCGCGACATTGAGATACAAATAAGGAAAACAGATAGATGTGGAGGGCCGATACGTTTTGATTGCTTACTGGAAGGGAGACTATGGATAATAGCCAAGGTTTATATACCACCACCTTTTAAAACAGAGGTCCTATTGAAATTCCACGATTTTGTGCTTAAGGTAGGGGATAAACCCACTTTTAGTCACGGGTGATTTTAATAATGTTATGGATAGATGCAGGGTGGGTAATGTTCAAAACTTCTGTACGGGATCTAAATTAAAAAAGATCACGGACAAAATGGGTTGGATTGATATTTGGAGAGTAATGCACCCTAAATATTCATGTTTTTCAAAGACCCATAGGAGTCTATCACGGATTGATTTAGTTTTCACTAATAAAGGTTTGTTTGAAATTAAAAAGGTTAGTTATGGACAGCGTGGGATATATCCTAATCAAGCGTGGGATATACCATAATCAAGTTATCACAAGTTTAAAACCAATAAATAAATAAAATAAGAGGGATGCACATAAATTTAGGGTGGATAAATATAATGGGAATACACGATGGGCTCTTAAGAGATAGTGGAGTTTAGTTTTTTTGAGAATCATTTTTATTGGCATTTTCAGTGATTGTCAAGTTAAGCCATAGTTCGCAATAATGGAAAGCATAACAATATACGCCTACGCAATAGGCCAATTAGTAGGACAATGGTGTACATCCATAGTTTGCATAGTAAGTAAAGTCTGTAACAATTAGACCGTAACATCAAGAAGATAAAGGGGAGGGAAGAAGGGGTGGTGAGGTAGTCCCTGTCGCAGATTGTCATAATTCGAAGGACCATTCCTGCTCTGCTTATGTTACTTCGCTCTAGTTTCAACCCAGGATCGGGAACCTCCTATCGCTTCAGGGGGAGTAACTAGAGTTATTGAGCCAAGGACTCCAAGTGAGTAGCCTAGACTTCAGGGGAATAATCGTGGAAGGCACTAGGCTTTCATACCTACAAGACTTGTTAACTTCCAGTATAACCTCTGCTATGGTTGATGAAACAGTTTGTTTCCAATAGCGTGTAATAATCAATTTAGCACTAAGTAAGATGTGCCCAACTAAGTTCCTGTATTCTAGGGGGATATTGTGTATACCCAAAAACAAGAGTCAGTTCAGGGTGAGGGTCCACAACCTGGGAGGTTATCCCAGTGATCAGGTCAAAAACACTGGGCCAGTAGGGGGAGAGTACGGGGCATGTCCATAAGAACCTCTAGCCCCACATTCCCTCCAACAATTGGGGGAAGATGAAGGGTAAATCTTGCTCAGTCTCTGTGGAGTGAAGTACCAGTGCAGGAGGGTCTTCATCCCTGCTTCGTAGTGGGAGACACATTTGAAATTGGAGACTAGGAATCTGATAGCTTGAGCCCACTGCTCATCTAGAAATGTTTCCCCCAATTCTGTTTCCCCTTTTTTGATGGGCAAAGTTTTGGAAAAAGTGGCTTTTTCCCCAAAACATCATACACATAGCGCGTGGTATGTTTTTTAAAAAGGAACGGGGACTGGAATAGTCTCCATATATCGGAGTTGATTGAGGGTGGATTTTGCTTAATCTTAGCAATGAAGTGTCTGAGTCTAAGAAAGTTGTAGAATTCCGTATGCGGCAATGCGAACAAGCGGTGGAGAGAATCAAAGGGGAGGAGACAGCCATTTGACATAATCTGGGAGACAGAAGTGATCCCTCTCTCTCGCCAGATTGTCAAGTTAATATCGGGGATGGTTAGTTCCATTGTTCCTATAGTGGCCTGTGTAAGAAGGGTGGCTACCATATCCCTTTGCATCTTGTGTATGGAAGACCACAGGCTGCTAACTAGTCTTATCGTCAGTAAGTCTCCACGTGGCTGGGATGGGTCCCACAACAGATGTATCAGGTAATCCTTCAATGAAGCGCGTTTTATAGTGTGTCGCTCAATCTGGATCCAGGCCTTTGTGTCATCTGGGGACCACCATTCCCGGGCAAAAGAGTGCTATTGCTTGAAAATAATCCCTGTCTGGAAGGCCTAGTACACCAACTTGCTTTTTCTTGGATAATAATGCCTGTGCTACTCTAGGTTTGGTCGGACCCCAAATGTATTTACCCAGGGTCATCTGTGCTTTTTTTTTTTTTTAAATGTCAAAGGGATCGGGATTGGGAGGGCTCAAAATATTTATATGAACTTGGGAAGGGTCATCATTTGAAATGATAGTGGAGTTTTTTTTATTTTATATGAATTAAGTCTCAGCAGCAACCAATATTGTATGGGAGGCCGCAAATGCCTATATTAGAGGGATTTTTGTAAAATATACAATAATATATAAGAAAGGGATAAGGGGAAAAAAAAAATAATGGCCTTGGGACAAGAGGCAGGAAAATATGAAAAAAATACATTAAAAACCCCATAAATAGAAATTATAAGGCTTGAATAGAGAAGGTTTCCAAATTGGAAGAGGAGTGGCTCCTACTGGCGGAACAAGAAAAACGAAATTATGTGCGGAATAACTATATTTCTGCTCATATACCGGGTAAAAAGTTAGCGGCATTGGTAGCGACTCTACTAGATAAATCGGGACACAAAATTACCGAACAAGCGGCTAAAATAGAACTTCTTGAGTACTTTGAAGAGATATGTAGCAGTAGGATAAATAAGAATGCGGGGCAAATGCAACAGTTTTTGGAGGAAATAAATATTACTAGGTTAACAATAGACCAACAGGAACATTTGGATGCCCCTTTAAAGGTTTTGGAAGTGGAAAAAACACTATCCAGGATTGCAAAGAATAAGACCCCAGGAAACTATTGATAATGTGGAATAATTCGAGAAAGATGGGAAAACTGCCAGATTCATTGAGAAGCCCTAGTCACACTAATTTTAAAACCAGATAAAGACCGAATCCTTTAATACTGATCCTAAAATACTGGCTGGGATTCTGGCAGCTAGACTTAGAAGTGTGGTTTCGAGGCTTGTTCATGAGGATCAGGCAGGATTTATGTCAGGCAAAACTACAACTGATAATATGCGTTACTTTGTGAACACCCAGCTTGAACCCACAAATTGTGGTGAACGAATGGTTGTTACTATAGATGCCTCAAAGGCGTTTGATACAATAGAATGGCCCTTTCTGATTATAACATTGAAGAAGATGGGTTTTGGTGAGAATTTTATCTCATGGGTAAGACTGTTTTATATACGGAAATCTCAGCAAAAGTGATATTAAATGGGGAATATTCCGATAGCGTACATATTGGTAGGGGGGTTAGACAGGGATTCCCACTTTCCCCGCTACTTTTTCCTACAGCCATGGAACCGCTAGCTGACATGATTAGGCAAGATGAAGAAATTGTAGGGTTCAGGTTCGGTGAACACGAGGAAAAAATTGCTTTATACGCAGATATTATGTTTGTAGGTTCACATAGATCACTTATGAAAATTTTTCAGGTATTTTGACCAATATGGCAAACATGCTGGGTTAAATATAACTTTGTTTAAATCGGCCTGCATCCCGATTGATCCTCTGAACAATTTTATACCAGGACCATTGGACATTAAGAGAATTAACAAACCCGTTAAATATCTGGGCATTCAAATAACTCCAAATCCCAATGAATGTGATCCCTAAAATACAGGAGATTAGGAAAAAAAGAGGTATGGAAAAGACTGTCTCGATGGCAGGTCGTATATCTTTGGTAAAAATGTGTCTATTACCTTCCCTGAATTATATTGTATGGAACTCGCCGGCAACTATCCCCCCAAAAATATTTAAAATAGTTAGTCTCAATGGATTTGATATGGCGAGGGGGAAAAAAACCAGGATAAAAGCAGAAATATTGTGCATTCATGAGAAGGAGGGTGGATTATCAGTTCCAGACTAGGAACTTTATTTCATGTCGGGGCACATAAAAAAACATAACGTGAAGCAATATGCAAAGATACAAGGCCATGATTGAAGGGATAAATGATAGGTTGGAGAACTGTACTATCTTTCAATTAATAGAAGCCAGTATTCTGACACAACAGGGTAGTAAGATACCACTATTTGAGCTGATGGATAGGGTCTGGAGGCAGGTAAGAGCATTCTGGAATCAAACTGGACTCCATGTTGACACCATATTGTGGGAAAATACCCACCTTTTCAGAATTTAAGCTAATTGAACAGAAAACTTGGTGGAAACATGGAATCTATAAACTAGGCCAGGTATGGAGACAGGGGGATGTAATATTGTATGAAGATCTTAAAAAGTAGTATTGACTTGGCAATATAGACCTGAGGTTTTATTATTTACAATTAAAATATGCACTACGAGCGTAGTTAAGAAAAGGTACACAAATCGATACTCTCCCACAGTCGGTAGTTAATATTCCTAAATTGACGCCAGGGGGAAAATTAGTATCTAAAATATATGGATGCTTATTACAGCGAAAAACTAAGAGCAGCTATTAGTTTAATGCATAAATGTCGAGATGTTATAAATCCTCAGCAAGAAGAGTTCTGGGATCTGGCTATACAAGAAAAAAAAATTGGATTTCAAAGAACTTTTCCTATAGGATTAAAGAATTCACAGAGTGAACATAACCTTGTCCGAGGGATATAAAGTAGAATTAGGTGAGAATACAGACAGAAAATTCACAGAATGACCATTATTCTAAAACGTAACTTTTAATAGTCAAAAATTAATATAATGGACCCTTTAATATGAAAATAAGGATTAACACAAACAAAATAAGAACCTATGTGCCACTAATGTTTTTGGTAGCAGGATAGACTGCCTGATACAGTGGCTAAATTGGGACAATATCCCTATATTTGCCCTGTTAGAATGGCCCTGCCTGTACACGGAATAGCTGCCCTGATGAGGGCGATCCCGTCTCTCGTGCCTCCTGCTGTTCCCTATAAACCCCTGTTAGTGGGTGATAGATGGAAGGGATCCTAGCAGATGCCGGGACTAATCTATACGCATACCAAAAACAATAACGAGAATTAGTTATGTGTGAACACCTCCCCTCACAACAGTGTGGTTGTGAATAATATACCCATAGAGAATTAGTGTCTATCCTGCTACCAAAAACATTAGTGGCACATAGGTTCTTATTTTGTTTGTGTTTATCCTTATTTTCATGTTAGGGTAAGGGTCCATTATATTAATTTTTGACTATTAAAAGTTTCGTTTTAGAATAATGGTCATTCTGTGAATTTTAATATACTATATTTACAATTTTAATATACTATAACGCCTGTACTATTCCCCCAGGATATTAATGAATTGTTACAAACCTAAAATCTTAAGCTGCCTAAAATGTGGGGAAGTAGGGGTGGATGATATCTCTATATACTCTATGGCTATGCATAAAAACTCAAGAATTCTGGGGAAAGGTTAATGACAGAATAGAGCAATATCACAGGATTAAAATACCCAGACAATTTGAGATATGCATACTGGGGGTGATGGAAAAAACGATAACCCCCAACTTCGAGAAATAGTATCCAAACTCCTGTTTCAAGCAAGGAAATGTGATGATCGAGATTGGGAAGGTAGTGCTGTACCCACGGTCAGGGAATGGGAGAGGCTCACCAGAACTTCACTTGCCATAGAGGAATTTCATTTGGTAAATATTCAGAAAAAACATAGTTTAATTATAACATGGCAGAAATTGTTAAAGTGATCCCCCTTTGAGATTGGGGTGTGCTGGGGCTGTGTGGGGGGGCCGGGGGGGGAAGGCTGGGGAGAGAAGTGTTTTTTTTTTTTGTTTTGTTTTTTGTGAAATGGGTATGGGCCGTGGGTGGGGGGTATACAAAATGTTGTTGAAATTATAATGTTATGAAATCAAGATAGTTATAACTATTTGTATTATGGAAAAGAAAACTACAGATTTTTTTTTTTTTTTTTTTTTTTATAAATAAATCTTTTTTTGTGAAAGCGGGTATATCAAAACCCTTAATCAGTATTTTGTGGAAGCAGTTATATAGAACCCCTTACTCAATATTTGGTGGAAGCAGGTATATCGCACCTCTTAATCAGTATTTTGGGGAAGCAGGTATATCGCACCCATCAATCAATATTTGGTGGAAGCAACTAATACAAACTCCTTAATCAGTATTTTGTGGACGCGGGTATATAGAATCCCTTAATCAGTATTTAGTGGAAGCAGTTATAATGCACCCCTCAATCATTTTTTTTTTTTTTTTTTTTTTTGGGGGGGGGAAACAGGTATATCACACCCGTTGCAAATAGTTGTTCCAATAGCACTTGTCACTCTATATACCTGCGGTATCACAGCAGAACTGCACACAACTTCTGCACAATACAAATGCACTATAATATACTTTCTATGTTAGAAAGTATATTATAGGTATATCACACCCCTCAGTATATCACACCTATCGATAGAACACCTATACCAGTCCTTAAAAGGACTTTTGTGGCCCCATTAGCTAGCGTTTGGTGTCCCTAACAGTCTGTCCATGCTCCACAAAGAAACCTCTTCCTACACTGGCAAAACACAGAATGTAAAATGGCGGACATCGACATATGTTCGGCGAATCGCGAATGCACAAAGTTTGGCGCGAACTGTCCGCCGGGGGAACCACAAGACAATCTCTAGGAAAGGTGCCTATAATGAGAACTTCATATACAGTGCTGCCCATAATTGTTCATACCCCTGGCAAATTTTGACTTAGTTACTTTTGTTCAACCAGCAAGTAATTTTTTGACAGGAAATGACATGGGTGTCTCCCAAAAGATAAGACTATGTGCAAGAGGCATTATTGTGGGGAAAAAACATTTCTCAGCTTTTATTTACATTTGAGCAAAAAGTGTCCAGTCCAAAATTATTCATACCCTTCTCAATAATCAATAGAAAAGCCTTTGTTGGCTATTACAGCAATCAAACGCTTCCTATAATTGCAGACCAGCTTTTTGCATGTCGCCACAGGTATTTTTCCCCACTCATCTTTAGCAATGAGCTCCAATTCTTCTTGCCATCACCCTGATCTTTAGCTCCCTCCACAGATTTTCAATTGGATTCAAGTCTGAACTCTGGCTGGGCTACTCCAAAACGTTAATGTTGTCTGCTAACCATTTCTTCACCACATTTGCTGTGTGTTTTGGGTCGTTGTCATGCTGAAATGTCCACTGGTGCCCAAGGCCAAGTTTCTCTGCAGACTGCCTGATATTGTGGTTGAGAATCCTCATGTATTGCTCTTTTTATCTTAATGGTGCCGTTTACTGTGATAAGGTTCCCTGGCCCATTGGCTGAAAAACACACCCAAAGCATTAGTTTCTCACCACTATGTTTGATAGTGGGAATGGTGTTCTTTGGGTTGAAGGCTTCTCCTTTTTTACGCCAAATGAAGGAAACCTCATTGTGACCAAACAATTAAATTTTTGTTTCATCTGACCATAACGCAGAAGACCAGAAGTCGTCTTTGTCCAGATGAGCTTTTGCAAAGGCCAAGCGAGCTTTTGTGTGCCTTATCTAGAGAAGTGGAACCCAGCAGTGTGCAGTTTCCATTGGATTGTCTGCCTTGAGGCATTGCCCCCAGCAGAGCCCAGATTCACCAGGATGGCCTTGGTGGTGATCCTTGGATTCTTTTTCACCTCTCTAACTATCCTCCTGGCCAGCACTTTTGGCTTCTGGCCACGTCCTCTGAGATTTTCCACAGTGCATAACATCTTGTATTATTTGCTCAAGTGTAAATAAAAGCTGAGAAATGTATATTTTTCTTTTTTTTTTCTTTTTCACAATAATGCCTCTTGTACATTGTCTTATCTTTTGGGAGACACCTATGTCATTTCCCGTCAAAAATCACTTGCTGGTTCAATAAAAGTTACTCAATCAAAATTTGCCAGGGGTATGAATAATTATGGGTGGCACTGTACATGATAACTTCAAAAATGACGTCTATCACTGCTCACCCTACAATAAAGTACATAATATATCATAACATATCCTACTAATATAATTTAATAATAAATTACATCCTGTCTCTTCTATTTAGACCATTTGGGGCTTTAGTTTCTAACATGAAAATGAGGATAAATCTCCCTTATGAATATCAGTAAAGTATTTAGACACAGCAGGAATATTCAACACCTTCTCAATGACATCGGAAAGATGCTTGCGTATCCTTGTCTTCAGGGTATTTGTTGTGCAACCAACATACTACAGTTTACACAAACTGCAGTTCATAAGGTACACCACATATTTGGTATTACAATATTGGGATACTCCCTAGCCCTGAAGCGGCTAGAGATCTGTTCACATTCCCTATTGAAGGTCGCATCATCTGAGCAGTTTCTCCTACAACTAATAAATTCTCCCTTGGGGATATTTTTTATGACCTGTATTGGATGACAGGATTTGTCATATAGCCGTGAATTGCCCACAATGGGCTTGACATTAGTAGACGTGGCAATTTCTCCATTCTGTATGCCAAGTGTCAAGTCTAAAAAATGTATACTTGCTACCTCATAATTCAATGTAAATTGCAAATTACATTCATTGTTATTTAGGTATCTGCTAACTTTGGGGCACACAGGAGGACATGTGGGGGGGAAAATTATGGGAGGGATTACTATGTGGGGGGCAAATTACTATATGGGGCAGTGTTGTGGCAACTACTGTATGGGGGCTGTGTGGTGCAAATTACTATATGGTGGCTGTGTGGGGAGAAATTACTATATGGGGCAGTGTGGGGGGGTGTTGCTATTGGGGAGGCACTGTAGGGGCATTTCTATTATTTCTGGGGACACTATACAGGGAATACCTGGAGCACAATATAGGGTGTTATTACTGGAGGCACTCTAGGGGACATAATTTATCATTAATTTATCAAACTCGTGTAAAGTAGAACTAGCTTAGTTGCCCATAGCAGTCAATCAGACTCCACCTTTCATATTTGACAGCTCTTTTGGAAATACAGTTCTACTTTACACCAGTTTGATAAATGACCCCAATTATGTCTACTGCGGTCACTATTTTTTCAGCAGAATAGTACCTGGGGCATTGGAGGGGCACAACTGGCACGGTATTGGGGGTGGCAGCAGGATGACACTGTGGGGACACCAGGATGGGGAGGTTGATGGAAAAACTGAGAAATCGAACGTGTCTATGCTACAAACTCTGTAGAGACTAGATGCGGCTGAAAGAATGTCATGGCGGTCTAACAGAGGAGAAGAGGAAAGAGTAGGTCTACATGACAGGAGATGTCCCTGGATGTAAGAGGTATGTGGTCAAATATTGGGGGGATTCCAGAGAAAGGACCCGCCCCGGGTGCCAATCACCCTAGGCTTGCTACTGAGACAGAATTATTCCCCGACACATTCTTGTGTGAGCGGACTAATTCTGCCCCAACCACAGACATTAATGTCTAAACTGCTGGCAACAAAAGAGTGTATACCCCCTAAGTGAAAATGGCCAAATTGTGCCCAAAGTGTCAATTAGAGTTGAGCGGACACCTGGATGTTTGGGTTCAAACTTGACCCGAACTTGACCCCGAACCGCATTGAAGTCAATGGGGACCCGAACTTTTGGGCACTAAAATGGCTCTGAAATAGTCCTGGAAAGGGCTAGAGGGCTGCAAAAGGCATCAACATGTGCTTAAGAGCATGACAACTGTTCTGCAAACAAATGTGGATAGGGAAATGACTTAAAATAACATTAAATACTGAAAAATGTAAAATAACAATCTGGATCTAGGAGTAGAAGGTTGAGGAGGCGGTGGATGTGGCGGTGTAGGTGGAAGCGGCGGTGAAGGAGGAATAGGTAGCCAACACTGATTTGTGTTATTATTTTTATTTTTAAATTGGGGTATCCCCCAAGATATTGGGACATATAACAAAATAAAACTAAGAATAAGTGCACTTGAGTACAAGAATGGATGGTTGAGGCTGGTATAAATGTCTATTCTGCACAAGGTACGGACAAGTCCTGTGGGGTCCATGCCTGGTTCATTTTAATAAACGTAAGCTTGGCCACATTGTCTGCGGCCTGTGATAATGCTCTCTGCCGTGCTAAACACACGTTCACACTATACACTGGCTGCAGGGCAGGTCAGCACCTCCAAGGCTGACAAAGCTTTTCCACATTTTGGCCATGCTAACCCTGCCTTCTCAGGTGCTGGTGGTGCCCCAGCTGTGTTGGCGACCTCTTCCTCCTCCTCCTGCCTTCGCCTTCTGCTTCCACTGTGGCCCCGCTGTCAGGTGGGAATGCTATCATCAGCGTGTGTTTGTGGTAGAGCATCTTCCGGTCAGTATCAATGTTTACACTAAATTTAGTTCCCTGTCAGGAATACAGAGCAAGGGTTCATGTCACCCAGCAATACAACAGAGGATTTTGAGAGAGTTAGGCCCCTGTCACCCAGGCACAGCAGGGGTTTGTATACGTCAAAAATGGTAAAATGGTCACCCGACAATTGAAAATAAGAATTTTTGTTTTTTCAATTTAGGGCACTAAAATTCGCACTTTTTTGCATTAAAATGGCTCTAAAATAGTCCTATAAAAGGCAGTAAAATGTTCAGAGCATGGCAACTGCTCTGCAAATAAATGTGGATAGGGAAATAACTTAAAATGAAATAAAATAACTAAAAATTACAAATTATTAACTTGCAACTCAGAAGGAGGTGGATATGGAGGCGGTGAATGTGGTGTTGTAGGTGAAGGCAGCAATGGAGGAGGAGGTAGCCAACAATGTGTGTTTTTTTTATTGGGGTAGGTAGCCCCCAAAATATTGGGACAAATAAAAAACAAAAAGAAACAAAGAACCATTGCACTTGAGTACAAGAATGTATGTTTGTTTGATGGTGGTATAAATGTCTATTCTGTACAAGGTACAGACAAGTCTTGTGGGATCCAAGCCTGGTTCATTTTAATAAACATGAGCTTGTCCACATTGGCTGTGGACAGGCGGCTGCGTTTGTCTGTAATGACTCCTCCTGCCGTGCTAAATACACGTTCAGAGAGTACACTGGCTGCAGGGCAGGCCAGCACCTACAAGGCATACAGGGCAAGCTCTGGCCATGTGGACAATTTGGAGACCTAGAAGTTGAATGGGGCAGAACCATCAGTCAGTACGTGTAGGCGTGTGCACAGGTACTGTTCCACCATGTTGTTCAAATGCTGCCTCCTGCTAACACGCTCCATATCAGCAGTTGGGGCCGGTTGTTGCGGCGAGGTGACAAAGCTTTTCCACATGTCTGCCATGCTAACCCTGCCTTCTGAGGTGCTGGCGCTGACACAGCTGCGTTGGCGACCTCTTCCGCCTCCCCTACCTTTGCCTTGTGCTTCCATTTGTCCCCCGGCGTCAGTCGGGAATTCTCTCAGGAGCGCGTCTACCACCGTGTGCGCCTGTAGTCGCGCATCTTCAGATCACGCACCAGTGAGGGAATTAAGGACGGCACATTGTCTTTGTAATGGGGATCCAGCAGGGTGGCCACCCAGTAGTCGGCACACATTAAAATGTGGGCAACTCTGCAGTCATTGTGCAGGCATTGCAGCATGTAGTCGCTCATGTGTGCCAGGCTGCCCAGAGGTAAGGACAAGCTGTCCTCTGTGGGAGGCGTATTGTCTGTGTCCTCTGTGTCCCCCCAGCCACGCACCAGTGATGGGCCCGAGCTGTGTTTGATGCCACCCTGCTGTGAACATCCTTCATCCCCATCCTCCCCTCCTCCTCGTCCTCTAGTAGTGGGCCCTGGCTGGCCAAATTTGTACCTGGCCTCTGCTGTTGCAAAAATCCTCTTTTTGAGCCACTTCTAAAAGACTGGCCTGAAAGTGTTAGAGATGACCCCTCTTCCTCCTCCTCATCCTGGGCCACATCCTCTTCTATCCTCGCCCTAAGTGTTTTCTCAATGAGACATAGAAGTGGTATTGTAACGCTGATAACGGTGTCATCGCCACTGGCCATGTTGGTGGAGTACTCGAAACAGCGCAACAGGGCACACAGGTCTTGCATGGAGGCCCAGTCATTGGTGGTGAAGTGGTGCTGTTCCGCAGTGCGATTGACCCGTGCGTGCTGCAGCTGAAACTCCACTATGGCTTGCTGCTGCTCGCACAGTCTGTCCAGCATGTGCAAGGTGGAGTTCCACCTGGTGGGCACGTCGCATATGAGGCGGTGACCGGGAAGGCCGAAGTTATGCTGTAGCGCAGACAGACGAGCAGCGGCAGGATGTGAACGCCGGAAGCGCGAACAGACGGCCCGCATTTTATGCAGCAGCTCTGACATGTCGGGGTAGTTGTGAATGAACTTCTGCACCACCAAATTCAGCACATGCACCAGGCAAGGGATGTGCGTCAAACCGGCTATTCCCAGAGCTGCAACGAGATTTCGCCCATTATCGCACACCACCAGGCCGGGCTTGAGGCTCACCGGCAGCAACCACTCATCGGTCTGTAGTTCTATACCCCGCCACAACTCCTGTGCAGTGTCGGGCCTGTCCCCCAAACATATGAGTTTCAGAATGGCCTGCTGAAGTTGGTGGTGAAGGTGTGTGGCTGACTGGATGAGCAGATGGAAGAAGAGGAGGAGGAAGCTGAGTAGGAGGAGGTGGCAACAGGAGGCAAAGAATGTTGCCCTGCGATCCTTGGTGGCGTAAGGACGTGCGCCAAACAGCTCTCCACCTGGGGCCCAGCCGCCACTACATTTACCCAGTGTGCAGTTAGGGAGATATAGCGTCCCTGGCCATGCTTACTGGTCCACGTATCTGTGGTTAGGTGGACCTTGCCACAGATGGCGTTGCGCAGTGCACACTTGATTTTATCAGATACTTGGTTGTGCAGGGAAGGCACGGCTCTCTTGGAGAAGTAGTGGCGGCTGGGAACAACATACTGTGGGACAGCAAGCGACATGAGCTGTTTGAAGCTGTCTGTGTCCACCAGCCTAAATGACAGCATTTCATAGGCCAGTAGTTTAGAAATCCTGTTATTCAGGGCCAGGGATCGAGGGTGGCTAGGTGGGAATTTACGCTTTCTCTCAAATGCCGTGTGACATGGTTGAGATGCTTGGTGACGGAGGAGGTGGTGTTGGTGGTACATCCCCTGTTTGCTGGGCGGCAGGTGCCAACGTTCCTCCAGAGGCGGAGGAAGAGGCCGAGGCGGCTGCAGCAGAAGAGGCCGAGGCAGCAGCAGAAGAGGTAGCAGGGGGAGCCTGAGCGACTTCCTTGTTTTTAAGGTGTTTACTCCACTGCAGTTCATGCTTTGCATGCAGGTGCCTGGTCATGCAGGTTGTGCTAAGGTTCAGAACGTTAATGCCTCGCTTCAGGCTCTGATGGCACAGCGTGCAAACCACTCTGGTCTTGTCGTCAGCACATTGTTTGAAGAAGTGCCATGCCAGGGAACTCCTTGAAGCTGCCTTTGGGATGCTCGGTCCCAGATGGCGGCGGTCAGTAGCAGGTGGAGTCTCTTGGCGGCGGGTGTTCTGCTTTTGCCCACTGCTCCCTCTTTTGCTACGCTGTTGGCTCGGTCTCACCACTGCCTCTTCCTCCGAACTGTGAAAGTCAGTGGCACGACCTTCATTCCATGTGGGGTCTAGGACCTCATCGTCCCCTGCATAGTCTTCCACCCAGTCTTGATCCCTGACCTCCTGTTCAGTCTGCACACTGCAGAAAGACGCAGCAGTTGGCACCTGTGTTTCGTCATCATCAGAGACTTGCTGAGGTGGTATTCCCATGTCCTCATCATCAGGAAACATAAGTGGTTGTGCGTCAGTGCATTCTATGTCTTCCACCGCTGGGGAAGGGCTAGGTGGATGCCCTTGGGAAACCCTGCCAGCGGAGTCTTCAAACAGCATAAGAGACTGCTGCATAACTTGAGGCTGAGACGGTTTCCCTGGTATGCATGGGGGTGATGTGACAGACTGATGGGCTTGGTTTTCAGGTGCCATCTGTGCGCTTTCTGCAGAAGACTGGGTGGGAGATAATGTGAACGTGCTGGATCCACTGTCGGCCACCCAATTGACTAATGCCTGTACCTGCTCAGGCCTTACCATCCTTAGAACGGCATTGGGCCCCACCAAATATCGCTGTAAATTATGTCGGCTACTGGGACCTGAGGTAGTTGGTACACTAGGACGTGTGGCTGTGGCAGAACGGCCACGTCCTCTCCCAGCACCAGAGGGTCCACTAACACCACCACGACCATGTCCATGTCCGCGTCCCTTACTAGATGTTTTCCTCATTGTTACCGTTCACCACAATAAGAAAAATATTATTTGGCCCAATGTATTGAATTCAAATTCAGGTCTTTTTTTTTTACAGACACCTAACACTATCTGGCTATCTATTTAGGTACCGTATTACACTAATAAAGGCACAGCAGTAACGACAGATTTAGCTGAATATAAATTTGAGGCCTAGTATTTAGGTGCTGGATGACAGGTATACGTTTACGGACAGAATTAGACTTGGAATTGCACAGTAGCGTGTGTGTGAAGTTATTGAGAATAACCCTATCTGCACCTTAATTCTTATATACCCTTTTAGGGATAGATTTAAAGTAGGCCTGATACAGCAGAAACCACTAATTTAGAGAATTGCAAAATTGGGAATTGTATTTCAACCTAGAACAAAAACTGTGCTTTGACGGACACTAAATAACTTGAGCAGCCTCAGCAATAATGACAGATTTAGATGAATATAAATTTGAGGCCTAGTATTTAGGCGCTCGGTGACGGGTATACGTTTACACACAGAATTAGACTTGGAATTGCACAGTAGCGTGTGTGTGAAGTTGAGAATGACCCTATCTGCACCTTGAATCTTATATACCCTTTTAATGAATAGATTTAAAGTAGCCCTGATACAGCAGAAACCACTAATTTAGGAAATTGCTAAGTTGGGAATTGTATTTCAACCCTGAACAAAAATATATCCTTTGCCAGACAGCAGACAGTATTACAATTGGCTGGCCACAGCTGAAACACCAGATTTAGGGTACTGCTATTTTGGCAATTGTATTTCACCCCTCAATAAAATAGCAAGCACAGCCAAGCCCCTGATATAGGATATAGCCAAAAAATAACCACACTATTGATGGTTAAATGCACTTGGTGACAGCTTGACCCTGATG